>NW_027157298.1:24716-49104 GCF_002600585.1 Cystoisospora suis
GAGAAAGAAAGAGAAGAAGAAAGTAACACGCAACGTTGATCTAGTAGACATTCTCCTGATCTTTTCCGCGTCGTGTTGTCAAGGTAGGTGAGACGGCTTCTTTCCTTCTCAGGAAACTTCTTCATTCTTGTTTCTTTTAGATGAGAGACACATCCATTCTCTTAGAATCTTTTCTCCTATCTCTCTGTCTTTCTTTCTCTTTCTCTCCACCGTTCTTACGAGGCGCCAGTCACATAAACTGAAGGAAGAAAAGAGAGAAAGAAAAAGAAGAGAAGAGACTCTCGAGGGGGAGACGCGGTCCATGCATGTAGGAAAAAACGAGACGGCATATACGAGTTAAGATCTTCTTGTATTTAGAGGAGTTTCATCGGGGGGCAGGAGAACTCAAAGACTTCCTATAAGTCACCGTGGAAACCTACCCGCACGCATAGACTCTGTACTTACGTACATACACACTGTATATACACATACATAGCAAGAGGGAGAGAGAGACACGTCTATATATAGGTGCACATATGTGTATGTATTTCTTCTGGCTCGATGGGTTCTTTCTACGTGATGACTGAAGAGTCTCCTTGTGTGTAGACGTCATGTATGCTGTACGGCTTTAGAGGGGGAGTGTAGGACGTGAGATAGATCCTGTAGATGAACTAGATGAGTAGTCTTTACCTTCTCTTCTTCATCTGTGAGGTAAGCATCAGAGATAGAGAACCCACTCTTGCATGAATCAATCGAAATCGTAGCCTATCTATCCATTATGCTATCTATCTATCCACATTCTTCTCTCTTTCCTGCCTTTCTCTTTAGACAACTCCTTCCTTCTCCCAAGACCTCTTCACTCACACCGCCCATCTTCACCATCAATGAAGAAACACTGGCACCTATCAATCTCATCTCTAAGATCTTCATCTCTACTTCACGCCCCCCCCCTTCCTCTTCTTGTTCTCCTTCACTCCCCCCTTATCCTCTTCAGTCGTCCACTCTGCTTTCCTTTCTCCTTCTTTTTTCTCCGTCAGAGAGAGAAAGATAAGAAGCGGTTCATTTCTTTCTCACCTTCTCTCAAGAACGCAAGAATGACGCTGCTTTATGTCATTAATCCTGCAAATCAGAATGAAGAGAAGAAGGAAGTGGCTATAGAGGCTCAGCCCGACTGGACCGTCCAAATGTTACTGCGATACTTAGCAGAGAAAGGAATCTTTTCTTCTTCTTCTACTTCCTCTTCCCGCAAAAGAACTCATCCTCTTCATTCCAAAGCTTCACTTAGTCAGCAGCAGGGGGAGATCATTGTGCTTCCCACTAATATCACGCTGACGTCTGACGGCATTGTCTACGATCTAAAGAAAAGAATCGAAGAGTATAAGTCGATTGTCCCTAATACAAAGATGTATATCACGAGTGTCCCTTATCACATGGCCACGAGGATCTTCATTGTCTTTGCTGAAACGGGAGAAACATTCGTAAGCTTGAGCTAAATAGATAGATTGAAGAGAGATAGACGTAGATAGAATACATTCAGACTCATCTCACATAGGCATACACATACGAGGGACAATCGATGTGAGTATGCGTGCAAATCGATTGTCCCTGTCAGCATCGATTCTCCCGCGAGATAAAAAGGGAGATGGATAAAGAAGATACGACAGAAAAAGAATGTCCGGTAAATGTCGGGGCTCCAGTGATGGCGATGCCTGAAAGAATAAGGAGTCGATTCTTTCTCAATTCGAAAGGAATGAGAAGAGAAAAGAGATAGACACACTCATGTAGACAAGCATGGAAGCTCTCCTTTTTCTTCTGCTTATGTAGCTTTTCACTTTCCTTCATAAGAAAGATATCAGGGACCCAGACTACTCTCTCTCTTTTGTTTCTCCTCAAGAGAAAGGAGACAAAGTATACAAGAAAGAGTTATCTTCTTTCTTTCATGTATGTTCTTCACCTATCAAGAAAATTGCATGCATGCACAGTTCCCAGATATCCCACCCTCTTCTATATATCTCTATACACATACTTAGGTATACACCCATGCACAGATATATATATATATATACAGTTTCTGTGCATAGAATATCTCTGTGCATGTGTATATAAATGTGTATGTACACCTACAACTATCTGTACTCCCTTCTCTCTACGGTTCAAGTTCGAAGTAGTGTATCTCCATGTCTGTCTTTTCTTGATTTCTTCGCTGGTTTGAGCTGCTTCTTATCTTTAGGATTTCGAGATGTGGTCGGGAGATCGAGTGGAAGAGTTAGAGAGATCCATCGAAAGACGTCTGGGGGTGGAGATTAGTGATATGATTCTCGTTCATCGAGGTGAAGAGCTCGATGCATGCAAGACCATAGAAGAACAGCTTGTCCCTACAGATGCTCTGGTGTATCTACTCCTCAAGTCTCAGAAACCCCCTTTGCCTCTGCCTCCTCCGCCTTCAGCATCGCAGCAACTTCTCGCTTCTTCTTCTGCTTCTTCTCCCACGCCGAATGCCACCGCAGATTCTTCCCGTGCCAATAATGCAGACAAAAAGAAAACCTCCAAAGACCCTCCTAACAAAAAAGCACCTCCTCCACCCAAAAAGAAAGGCAAATAATGCATGCCCCACATATATATATATATATATGTACATGCACATACGTGTATGTATGTATATATATATGTGAATGGGCTGAGAGAGATATGGACTATTTGTTTCATACAGATATATATATATATATATATATAGGTATATATGTATACATATGTATCTGTTTCTGTGTAGATACCACATGAATGTAGCCCCGTATGAGTTGTGCTGAGGTGTTGCCGAGCCACACCCGAGGCATATCTTGATAGGTTCTTGTCTCTAAATTCCTTTTCTCTATACAGGTATGTACATGCAGGTGTTCATACAGCTCAGTGTGTTGACGTATCTTTCCTCTCCCTCTCATATCACCCACAGAGGTTTAAGGAAGAAACGTATGTATGTATCTCCCTACGTCCCTGAAGGGCATATGGTGGATCGCACCGCATAGTTAACCTCTCCTTCTCTTGAGATATAGGGTGTACAATCCAATCGAGTACGGAGACGATATCTTCTTCTTGTTGCTCTTCTTCTTTTTCTTGATCTCTCACATGGCGTTGTTCTCTGTCTTCTTTGTATTCACATCGCATGCATGTCTTTTTATTTTTCGTACTCCATGATTCCGTTGGATCTTTTGCCCCCTCGTGTATTTATATATGTATACAAATACCTACATACATACGCAGCAGTCGAATCTCCTATGAAGATCGTAACGAGCTTTTCTTCAGTCGATAAAGAAAAGGGCAAACCTCAGAAGGGTAGAGATCTCGGAAATCGATTGATATCTCCACACCCTGTCTACACAGCCACATCAAATACATATGCCTTTAACCCACCTAAAAGAGATACACGGCACTTTCGAGTGTACATACCTATCTATCTCTCCCTATATGTACGCATATACAGATGAGGTCTGATAAGAAATGAGAATTTTGAAAGTGCCATTCCGCTTTTGTAGAACGACTATAGGGAATCCTTCTTTCTTTAGTCCAAGGCAAGAAGAAGATACATCCAAGATAGCTAGACAGATTGATTCGACGTAGACAGATAAATAGACATAGACAGATAAATAGATAGATTAAAGATAGATAGATAGATTAAAGATAGATAGATAGATAAATAGATAGATAGAGATAAATGGATTCAAGATACGTACGTATGAGTGGTAGTCCCAGTGAGTGTATAGGAAGAACCTTTCTGTGAAAGGTCGGGAGAGCGAGAGAGACAGAGAGAGGTCAACGGGTCCTTCACTATTATCTTTCTTCATGGAAAGTTTGACTTTTTGAGAAGGATTTCTTTCTCTTTTGAATGTGTGGAGGAGGGACGTGTCGTTTGACTTTCTTCTTGCACTTCTTCAAGCTGAAGAGAAGAAAAGAAAGAAAACATGCCTCTCTCTTGTCCACCAAAGAGGGATCGAAGAAGAAGAAGACAACTCCTTCAACGGTCGTCTTCTTCTGTCTTCTCTCTTAGACGAACACGCGTATTACGCCTATCTATCTATCTATGTATCTGCATATGTATAGACATACATATAGGAAGCTACCCGAAGAGAAAGGTCATCTTTACTCTCTCCCCGTTCCGTGATATAGAAGGCTATCTATTAGGATCGGCAACGCAAGTCTTTCATGAAGGGACATTCAATCATCTGTTGTCTTGGGTATACATATGTGGATAGAAAGACGAAGAAAGCTATTAGAAACACTCTACCCCGTACCATTTATCATCTACTTCTTCAAGTAAACAGAGGTATGTCTATAGGCAGAGGAGCAACCGATAAGACGAATCAAGAGAAGAAGAAGAAGAAGAAAGAAGAAGAAAAGGAGAAGACCTTCTTCTCTCTTTCTCTTCTACTTTCTCATAGGGAGAGATATGTGTGCTTGTGAGTATGAAAAATTGATAGATCGCTCTAGTTGGTTGATGAGAGGAACATCGAGTTGGAGTGTATGTACACGCCATCCACCTCCCGCCCTCTAGGACTCTCTATGAAACGATCGATCGAGAGGCGCTCCTCTTCGGAGAAGTCTCAAACAAAACGACTTCAGAGAGAGAGAGAAAGAAAGGAGACTAAATAGAAATTGACTTCATCCACCGACAACCTTTCTCTCTCTCTCTCCTTCTCTTTCTCTCTCTTCACTTTTTCTATTCATACATCCATCAAGCTTATGCTTATCCACTGACAACGGTCTCGACCCGCATCCGCATTCGTTCCTCTTTATCTTTCTCCTTATCTTGGTCTTTCTGTCTTTCTCATCTAGTCATACATCTGTCGATGAAACACATGGAGAGATATCTAAGATGGATAGACAGACAGATCAACAGACTGAAGATTCAAAGAGAGACTCTAGAGAGAGACAAATAGATTAAAGATAGATAGATAGATAGATTCACGACAGATAGGACACGGAGCGAACAGTGTATCTCTCTTAGATACATCTGTGGGAGTTTTCATAGACAGTTCCATTCTTCATACACTTTTCAAATCTCTCTCTTCTCCACCTCTTTCTCTTCATTATCCCGATCTTCTTTTTCTTCCTTGTAGTTTCTCTTGCTTTCCTTCGCCGACTATTTTGAATCGATAAGCAAACAACCCACTATCGAATCATCACGTACTTCACTTCCATCACTCTTCTTCTTCTTCATGATGATGATCTTCTCTCTCTCCTTCACTGTCATGATCTCTTTCTTCTTCTTCTTGCTCATGCTCTCTCTCTGTTTCCTATCATAGGGTAGCCAGGAGAAGCGCATGGCCATAGCGTCGGGAGGACATGGGAGGCCCGGGGGTCCACTCATTCAGCTCCTGACGTAGAAATGCCGAGCCCGATAAAACTTCTTCATTCTGCCCCCCTGTGACCTAGACAAGGGAGAAAGAAAGGGAGAAAAAGAGATAGGAAAGAAAGTGAGAGAAAGAGAGGAAAAAGAGAGAAAGACGGAGAGAAAGAAAGAAGACACCGGGGAGAAAAAGAGATCAGAAGAGATACGAAGAATTCGACGAAACCGAGTCAACAGAGTAGATACACACATGGTATGCATATCTGCATCTATACAAAGAGACCGGTAGGAGTGCAGATGCATACGTATATATCCATACCTATTCATATATACAACATGTGTGACTCGCAGGAGATAGACATATACATATACGTGAGAATATGAATACATATCTGGATGTAGGCTTACCCTGGTATTATCTACATATATGGCGACCCCAAAACGAGGAAAAAGTCTCTTCCTGCTTCCTTCATATAGATATACATATGTATATATATATATATACATATATAGATATATATATATATGACCATCTGTATAGTATATCTCTATATCTGTGTAGGGAGAGAGTGACTCGTAGGTATCGTCGGCATAAGACGAACGATTGAGAGACGTAGCCGTCGTCCCATTCTTCCGAGCCCTTCAGACATGCGTGATTAAGAAACGTCTCCTCCTCCGAGAAAGTGAATGAAAGAAAGAAGGAGAAAAGATCACACAGGCAAAAAACTAAGAAATAAACTGCCAGGATGTACCTGAGGGGTTCCAAGACTAACATCTATCTATCTTTAATCTATCTATCGATCTATGTGTCTGTGGACTTGTCTCTTGACTCCACCTATATATATGTATTACTGTATCTTTGACGAACCATCTCACACTCCACCATCGCCCGTTCTCCCTCTCCCTTCCATCCGCCCCTCTCCTGTCTGGGCGTCGGCTTATATTCGGAGAAGAGTGGACTTACAAGAATGGAGTCAGAGACAACAACAGCCGCACAATCCATCCTAGGCTGATCCATGTTTGCTAAGAAAGACCAGCGCTGAGTTTGTGGGTCAAGAACCTCAACGGAGCTGTGTATAGAATTCTGATTATCGATGCCCCCCATGACGATCACATGGCCTACACTGCAGACGGCGCTGCCTGCACTTCGCACCTACACACGAACGAAAAGAAAAAGAAGAAGAAAAGGAGACAGAAGAGACAACGGGTTGGCGGGAGACGAAGAGGGTGAAGGTTGTAAAGAGAGGGAAAGAGGCGATGAAGAGATAATGAAGCAGAGTGAGAGAGAGAGAGGGTATCATGCTGCTGTGGAGATGAATGGAGATAGGTGCAACACGTGTGGATGGCGTGGAAATTGTAGGGAAGAAGGAGGGGTGAGAGTAGAGGCAAGAGACACAAAAAAAGGAGAAAGAAGAGGAGACACACAAGGAGATAGAAAGATATACATGTTGTCTCACAGAAAGACTGAGGTGGCTAAGGCGCGTGTCGAAACCGTAGTGTGGTCTATATATACATCTTATATAGATGTATAGAGAATATACATGTACACGATACATATGTATGTCTCTCCAGATATACGTGAAGAAGAGCACGGGGCCGCGCCCATAGTTCTTTATCCCTGCTTGAGGTTGCTTCCCATACGTCTACTCCCCGACACACACAGCGAGACAGTAGAGACTCCAAGAAAAGAAAGAGTGAGAAAGAAAGAAAGAGTGAGAAGGAAAGAAAGATTGAGAGAAAAGCTGTTGAGTTACCTCTATCATTTCAGAAGGGAGAATCTCCCACTTGTTCATACGAGGCTCATACACCTCGACTGTACGAAGCCTCTCCCCGCTTGTACCTCCAATCACATACAACCGATCCTCTGCATATGCACACACGCAATCCCATAGAGATAAATAGATAGATAAATTAAAGATAGATAGATAGACAGATAGATTAAAGAGGTTTGCACTTTGAAGAGATCGATCGATTTGTGAGCTGAATGAAGAAGTCTTGAAGAGAGGACAGGAAAGAAGAGAAACTTTCTTCAAAAAGTCTAACTAGACGGGGGAGACTTCCAACTAAGTCATAGGCCCCTGCTTGTGTTTCAGTCTCTCTTCTGTTTCTCTTAGAAATCCTGAGAGGCACCAGAGGGACTGCTCTTTAAAAAGCGAAGGGGGGGAGAAAGAAAGAATGAATGTGAGACCAGACAGCAGAAAGAAGAGGGGGAGAAGAGCGAAGAAAGACAGAGTAGAAGAGAGAGAGAAGAGAGAAGAAGAAAGGATTGCGATGGTCGTATCTCTTTACCTTGCATGCATCGACGGCAGCTTCGCGTACATCATAGACTTGATCGCTGAAAGCTTCGAGATAAAGATTCTGAAGATACTTAGTAAAGAACGATAAACCCTACAGATATACACACAAAGAAAGAAAGGAAAGGATAGAGATACAGAGAGAGAAGAGAAGTTTAAAGAATAGGAGGCTAGGACAGAAGAGGAAGAAAGGTAAGATGCGATAGAGAAAAGTATCTTTCACACATGAAAAAGGAAGCAAAAGAAAAGAAAGCGACGCACGCATGACTCAGTGATAGAGCCCAAGCACGAAGTGAGGTGTACATACACTGGGAACACACAAAGAGGGAGAGATCGTTCCCAACACCATTCTTCCATACGATACCTATCTCTGCGAAAGAGGGAGAGAGAGAGAGAAAAGAAACATACCCTCCGGATGTCTATAATAGACATGTTTGCATTCTAGGTATATGTGTATGTTGAACGTAGGGTGAAGAAGAGATGAGAGAGAGAGAGAGAGAGACAGAAAGAAAATATGCATAGCGACCCATTCGCTACTACTAATACTAATACGACTACTAAAACTGCGACTAAACTCCCACCCCTCTAGCACTTCCAGAGGGAAAGAACACACAAGACACATACAAACACATACACATATAGATAAGACAGATGGAAGATAGATAGATGGATTGTAGATAGATAGAGAGACTAAGTATAGCTTGAAGATGTGTAGATTAGAGGGAGACAGATGGAGTTGAGTTCGTACAAAGGCATTGGAGATAGGGCTGATTTGTTTCATGAGTTCAACCCGAAGGGTCCATGAGCCTCCTTGTCCTCCTTGAAGTGTAGAAGTGAGAGAAGTCATGGAGAGAGGTAAGCATAAACCTTCTACTAGTTTCACAGCTTCCGGATGCTCCACCCCTGTCTCTACGGAGCCCTTCTTCGTGGATGCGATGAGCTGGCAGAAATCTCCTGCCTGTTGGGCTAGCCTGGTATGATAGAGATAGAGGGGGAAGAGATATACGAAAGAAACAGAAAGAGAAAAGAACAAGATGATGAGGAAGAAGAGAGGGGTAAATCCAGGAGATAGATAGAGAGAGAGAGCAAGAGAGAGCAGACAGAGTCTTGTGTATGAAGATAATACACAGATAAGTAAACGGAGAGGGAGATGGAGAGAAACGACTGCTGACACGACGGTAGAATAATAGTCGATCTTGAGCTAGGCCTAAGTCTGTCGTACTCTCTTCAGGCATCATCGATGTGTATCTTCACACCTGCCCTTTCTTCTAGAATACAACAGCCTATAGATATCACCTATATAGACAATCCATACATAAATCTGAGAGACATAGGCAGATAGAGATAGATACATAGATAGATTGTAGTTGAAAAGAGATTGGAGTAGGCATATGCTCTTTCTTCATATCATCCTCTAGATGAAGGAAGTGTTGACTCTTGTCTACATAGTAAGAGTCACTTCCTCCCACCACCTACGAGTCATTAGTACACCCGAGAGACAACCTCCCACGGCATCAGGAGATTCTGATCTTTATCAAACATCTTTCTGAAGATCTCTTTCAAAGAAGCGACGCGACACAAATGCAACTACTACTACTACTCCTCCACCGTCTCTTCTGTTTCTTCACTACTGCCTCCTCTTCTTCTCTCTCTTCCCTCTCCCGACCCTTCCACACCTCCTACAAGACTACAGCCACTCCTACTGCTCCTACTATCAAAACTACTCCTACTACTAAAATTGTTATCCCTTCTATTCTCTTCTACTTCTCTTCTATCTCCCCCTTTTCTTTTCTTGTCGAGTTCCTTTGCTCTATTTGCCTAGCGATGTCCCTCTTGCCTTCTTCTTCTTCTTTTCTCACATCATCCGAACATGAGGTTCCTCCCGTTGCGTCACGAGAAGCGCGAGACTGCCGATGATAGTCTGCGCTCCTGCGAGGGTCGCATGCTTCGCCACAGGCAAAGCCACTTCAAGCACAGGTAAAAGAAGAGGCGAATTCGTATTTAACGGAGAATTCGCTGTAGGAGGGGCCACAACAGGAACGGCCTGTTGATAGAATCCCCCACCTGCGCCTCCTCCCCCTTGAGAAGGATTTCCTCCTATCCCTCCCCCTGCAGTCGATGGGCCTCCTGTTGTTGTACTATTAGTAGTAGTAGTGCTACCTAGAGATCCGCTCCCACCCCCATTGTTCGATAGGAGACTTCCGCCTGTATTCGATGCCATGAGACCTCCTCCTGCAGGGCTTCCTGCTTGAGAGGCAGGGTTGGATAGCCCAGGACTCCCTCCTGCTCCTGGCGAAGAAGAAGCAGGGGAGAGGGTAGAAGAAGAAGAAGAGGCATTGGGGAGAAGAGTCGCCACGCCTCCTGAGGGGAGAGAAGATGCGGTGGCTGTATTAGAGAGAAGACCCCCTTGGAAAGAGGTCGAAGAAGGGGGAGAAGTCGCGTTTTCTTGAAGGAGCATAGGGATAAGAGGAACAAGGAATTGGGTGACCTCTTCAGGAGAGAGATAGGTGGAGATGTCTCCTAAGGAACGGATGGCTTGCTGGCGCACATCACGTAAGGCACTGTCACGGAGAAGTTGCTGTAGAAGAAGATAGAGATGAGAGGATAAATAAGCCTTAAAGAAAGGAATAAGACGAGGTAAAGCCTTCGCAACGACCTCTCGAACACGCCAAGAACTGTCTGACACCGCATCTGAGAGAAACGGGAGAATTAATGCAGGTGTAAAGCGAGAAGAAGAAGATGGAGAGGAAGACGAGGGGGAAGTCGACGTTGAGGTAGGAGAAGGAAAGAGAAGAGCTAGCTGGATTAGAGAAGAGATAGCTGCGGCACGAAGAAAATCCTGCAAGGAATAGAAGAAAGGAGGACATTGAAAGAAGGACCATAGCCTTGTCTGATGCTCTCGAAGATAAGAGAGATGGACAGATAAAGATACAAAGACACACTTCGCCTGTCTTGCAAACCAACAGATGTAGACACATGCTACTATTCGAGCAGAAAAGAGACATCAACGAACGAAAGAAAGAGAGAGAGAGAAAGAAAGAAGAGTGTACGGGAAGAGGAGTAGACAGAGATGATCTTGGGCATAGAGAAGAGACAGCAGGGAAACCACCTGTCTATCTGGATAGAACAGGAAGAGCTTACCTATCTATTATCTATGTATCGTTGATCTATCTTTGTCCTATCTATTCATTCAAAACACTCTACATAATAGAACTGCTGGGGATCATCGCCACCTGCCCCCGTATGGAAGATCAACACGTACATCTACCCCATGCATGTATGAAGATGTATGGATTGTCTACTGTCGCTTCTTTTCCTCATGTTCGCAAGTGTCGCATTCTATACATATGCTCTCCAGGTGTCAAAATAGAAACCTATCTATCTGAATCTACACAACACACATAGATAATGCCTCTAACCTCTGCACATGCCTACCCGTCTGGATCACTACCCATGCACGTATCTCTCTACATATATACACATCTACATATCTATCTGTCTATGTCTATGTATAGAGAGGGCTAGCATTGATCCTTGAGGGAGGTTGACATACAATAGTATCAGAGCTGAGTTTTTTAAGAGCCGGGAGAAAATAGAAGGATTCGGGGAGCTCATCTGGATCAGATCCAAGCACATCACACCCCCCGTCTCTTTCTCCTCCCCCGTCCTTTCCTCTTCCTAGATTCTCATCATGGAAGTAATTATGACGGCCTTCTTCTTCTTCTTCTCCAATTCTCGTCGCCGAGCTACTGCTGTTACCGCTACTACTGCTAGGACTAGTCATCCCCCCTCCCTCTCCTGCAGCACTACTATCTCCCGCTCTTGCGCCTTCTCCCCCGTCTTCTCCGTCTCGAGAAGAAGACTGCGCGTGTTGCTGGTGATGCTGGGGCTTCGATTCTGACGCTTGACACTCTCTTGCTTTTCGCCAGTGTCTTATGAAGGAAGGAATCTCGATCGCCGCATCCCGCTTGACTAGGAGAGCATCACTCACAAGAAGTTTCTCAAACAGTCTAAAAAGAAAGAAAGAGTGAGAAAGAAAGAAAGAAACGGTATGCGTTTTAGCTCTACGGAAGCCAAAGAGATTGAGTGGTGTTATGCTTCCTTGACGTCTCTTCTCACTCTCGGGGGAAGGAAGGAGAGTTCTAGATACGAAGAGGTTCTCTATGATTGGAAAAGGTAGGTATCTCAGGGACTTCGTAGGGGTGAAGAAAGAGACGTATAAAAAAAAAGAGAAGACTTTTCTTCAAGGGCTCGGGTGTACAGACGACACTTCACACATCTTTCGGGTGTATGTACACCTGACACATCTTTTGGGTGTATATACGCCAAGAGAATGATCAGAGGAGGGGAGGTGTACTAAGGAACCACGAGGGTCAAACTCCTGAGAACTATTATTCTACTTAGTAAGTGAAAGATACAAAGAGATCCAAAACAGGAATACGAACTTTCCATCGAACGAGAAAGAAGACGAAAAAGAAAACGCATGCACGAGTCTATCTTCTCCATACAGCTCACAAGGACTTTCAAGAAAAAAACTTCACTGTCCTCACAGCAAAGAAAGAAGAGAAGTGTTGAGAAAGAGTGAACAAATGCTATACAGGTGACATGCACTGCATGCAATAATATAGATACATCTACACCCCTACCCACCACTACGACATCGATCTCTCTCTCTCAGTGTATAGCTACATATATATATATATGTATGTATGTAGGTCCAGTGTGCCTCTGTACGTCAGCAGGCCAGACGTCAATCATCTTGGTGTATGAGAGATGGCTTGCTCTACGGACTTCTGTTCCTCATAATAAAGACAAAGACGACCTCACGGAAAAGAACACTAACCCTCACATCCCCCCTCTATCTCTTTTCTTCAACTTCTCTTCATAAAAGAACACAACTCCCCAGTTATCCTCCCTCATACACATCTGTCCGTACCTCTTCTATCCACCTATCCATCTATCTACCTATCTATTCTACCTCTTTTCATGTATCCCTCCACCTCTCACTCTGTCTACATCCATCCTTCTTCTTGCCTGAGTTCTCCCCATGCTTTTCTTACTCTTTCAGATCACGACGCGTCACCTCCACCCCCCCATTCCCTTGCTGCTCTTGGCCTCCTCCGTCACCCCCACTGTCTCCTCCTGCTCTCCTTCCTGCTTCTCCACCTGCCCCTTCTGTTGTACTGGTATTCTGAAGGCTATTACTACTGGCATTACTACTACAACTACTACTGTTCGCATCCATCGAAGAAGCTCCTCCTCCTCCTGTCGTTGAAGGGTTTATGTTTTTAGTGCCACTTCCTTCACGGGTCCCTCCCCCGGATGACGCACTACTGCTACTACTGCCTCCGCCGGGTTCTCCGGAGGGATTGGAGAGAGAAGAGAGACTTTGAGTTCTCTTGTTTGTCTCTCCTTCTCCTCCTTCTGTCGATTGCATCTTGGCATCAGCCGAGGCCCCTCGTGGAGCGAAAGGATAGAGAGCGGGAATGAGTTTTGCCGCGGAGCATTTTGAGAAGAAAGAGCCCTCAAGATGGACTAGTCGACATGCACAAGGAATGAGATATCTTCTTGCAAAGAGTTTACGTGTCTGATAATCTGGAAAGAAATGAAGAAGATAAAGAAGACTGGTCACAGCTTCGTCACGTATACATCTCTCTTCCATGCATGCTAACTCCTCGAGAGGCTTGACAATGGAACCAAATGCCTCAAGGACACCTTCCCTACTTTTCTGACTTAGAGATTCTCCTTTAGATAAAGAGGAAGAAGAAGTGAAACGACTATGACCTCCACTACGAGAAACGCTTCCTCCCCCTACCGATGACGTATTATGATTGATAGAAGGACGTGAGCCGTGCTGTCGACCGAGAGAAGAAGATACTTTACTAGCGTTCTTAGGTCCGCATACACCTCGCGCCACGGCTCTCCATTGAGCTGCAAGAATAGATAAAAGCTCGTCGCAATGCCGTATAGACTGCTGATAAGAATAAAGGAAAGGAAGAAGAAGATGCCGTGTATTGGATGGCCCCATAGCTGCACAAACCCATGAGAGACGGGATAATGCTGCTGCCTGAGAAACAACGGAGAAGCAAAGAAGAGAAAAGACAAAAAGAGAAAAGGAGAAAAAAGAAGAAAAGAATGAAAGAGACACTTGGATAGAGAAAACAGGAAAGAAAAGAAAGACGTTCAAGAGTTCATCCTGTTGGGTCCAGTGAGGGAGAAGTTCTCCTACTCAGTGGACTCTGCGGTGTACATACACCCGAGATCAATCATATGGTGTACATACACCTCAACTGGGTCTTACAGTGTATATACACCCGATGGGGGACGCGGGAACGGTGTACATACACCCGAGAAAGGTGGATCTTTCTCAAAGCTTCTACGAGCATAGAGAGAGCAACTGTGGGAAGACTCTACCTCTTTCTCAATGAGAAAAACCTCCTCTAGCAGAAGAAAGATAAAGCCACACTCGGTCAAGACACAAGAAAGAAGGAGAGAAAGAAGAGGCCCAAGAGAAGAAGTTCCTCTGGCGCCTCTTTCCCAGTCAGTTCGACATCGGGCATAAATGACACACATATAGATATATATACACGTATAGACTAGATATCTTCTATATAAGGGTTGTCTATGAGAGCACGAATGCTAACGATGCTGTCTACACACGTTGTATGTATAGGCTTACTCCGAGGTCTCTATATCTCTTAGGCTAAAGAAATTGTATGAGTGGTGTATCTTCTTTCTTTCCTTCAGCTCTTTTCCTCTTTCCTCTCTCTACACATGGACTTGAAGTGTAGCTACACATTAGCTTCTTTACATCCCTTCCTCTTTCTTCTTTCTCCCCGTCCAGCCCTTCCCATCTATACTTCAGAACTGCTACTGCTGCTATTTCATTGTTGGAGCACTCTGAGAGAAAGTGGCTATCTAAAAGTATCCCAGTTGAGCAGTTGCGTATGATCGCAAAAACGAGGAGAACCAGAATGATAGAAGGAATGATATGAGGAAGGCACGCTCGAAGAAGAAGAATAAAGCTCATAAGAGGTAGACAACGCACTACTACACAAAGGAAAGACATACACAAATTGAATATAGATAGATAGATAGACTAAAGATGAATAGATTGAAGATAGATAGATAGATGGATTAAAGATAGATAGATATAGATAGCTGTATATATTTTTCCATACCTGCTGTGCTTGTGAGGGTTTGAACGCAGGGGGTGTATCAGGAAGGCCGAGGAGCTCTTCCTCTAGGAAAGCGAGATGTTCTGCCATCGTTATTTGTTTAAAAAGAGAAAGAAAGATAAGGAGAAAAAAGAGAAGAAGAGGAAGAAAGCAACTGTTCTTCTCTGACGGAAGAGAAAGAAGAGAACGAAAACGAAGAGAAAAGGAGAAATTGTTTTGCGGAACTGTGTGTGTCTTTAGCAGAAGTGAACAAGAGAAAGATGAGAAAGATGAGAAAGAGCTTCTCTTCTTCTTCTTGTTTCAGGGAGGAGAATCTATTCTACAATACCCTCGTCCCAGGTATGTCTTCAAGCCTCCATAGCAAGTTAAACCTGAAAGGGAAGTTGCGGGGTAGAAGAAGAAGAGAGGAAAGAAGGAACGAACGACAGGAAAGAAGAGAAGAATGAAGGTACAAGGAGAATGAAAGAAAGAGAAGCGAAGTGGAAGAAGAGCAATAAGGAAAGGTGAAGAAAGTGAAGAAAAGATGTAAGTAAAACAATAGACAGGCAGATGAGGAGGCAGGAAAAGAAACAAAGAAAAGAGATAGTGTCTCTGGAGTTCTTTCTTTCTCTCTTTCTTTCTTCTGTCAAGTTATGAAAGAGATGGTCCTTGACGAAGATGGTCTTTCTGCGTGAGAGATGCGAAAGAAGAAGAATAAATGGAAGACATGTAGAGAGAGAGAAGATAGAGAAAAGAGAGAAGAGAAGAAGAGATGATAAGAACGACGTCAAGATAGAATGAAAACAAGAAGACCGACGAAAAAGCAAGCATTCACATGGAGATCTCCCCCACGCAGAAAGCAGACCTTTTCATCTCCCTCCTCTAGAGAACTTTTCTTCTTTTTCCTCTTTCTCTCTTGTTCCTTTTCTCCTTCGAGATAACGGCAGGCTTAGTAGTATTCCACTTCAGTTTTGAAAAGAAAGAAAGAGAGAAGAGTTGAGTTAGATAGCTGAAGGTAGTGTCGTGTTCTATTCGGTAGTTATGGCTCTGTATGGAGAGAAAGAGAAAAGGAGACGGGGGGGGAGAGGAGAAGAAGAAGGAGAAAGATATGCAGTCACGTAAAGAAGTCTTTCGCTCATTCCCTTCTTGGCTCGCGGAGGGCTTTTAGCAACGCCAGACTTCTCCTCTCTGCGCCTCCTTGTAGGACGTTATTCTTCCCCAGGGATGGAAGGTAAAGAAGAAGAGAGACGTGGATCAAGAAGCTCTTCATTTGAAAGAAATGAAGAAAAAGAAACAGAAAGCAAAGGAAAGAAGCATAAAGACAAGAAAGAGTGAGAAGAAAGGATCTGACTACACTGGGGGGCTGAAAGGAGGAGTAAATAAATCTCTCTTTTAACTTTTCAAGAGAAGCTCCGACGAGGTCAGGCGTACGAGATCATCGACCGATATAGAAATCTCCTGTTTTCTTCTAGATCTCTCCTTTCTCTCAGACGCCTCAGTGTCGATACACTCCGTCAGTAGACTTCGACCTGTCGTCCGATCGAAGACAAACGCCGCGGGGGTGACTGAAGGTGTAAAGCTCGAGAGCTCAGTGAACTCTTTTCTTTTTGAAGAGAAGAAGATGTTTGAAAAGAGAGAAGAAGGGAAGAAAGAAAGAAAACTACTCATGGGAAGAGAAGAGGTACAAACGAAAAACGAGAGTTAGGGAAGAAAGAGGCAGAAGAGACTGAGTCTAGTGGAGCCGACGACGAAGGAAAGAAGAGAAATGCGAAGAACTCGAAGCTTAACCGAGAAAGAGAGAGGAGAGTTAAAACTGAACGTGAAGGGAAAGAATCAATGGAGGAGATTTCTCCCCTCCTGTACAAGAGAAAGAATAACGAGAAGACACCAGAGACAAGAAGAGACAAGATGAGGACAAAAGAAAGACTCTGCGACCTCGTGTGTGGGATAGAAAGAGAGATAGAGAGAAGTTCCCTTCCTTCTCGAGTACCGAGGGATCTGCCTCATGACAAGTGGAAGATCGAGTGTTTCGGAGTAGATTTGAACGAAGGCTAGGTATTGAAGAAAAAGGAGAGAAAGAAGGAGACAGAGAAACGCATGAAAGGTGATGAGAAGACACACGTACCAACAACTTTTGCCGGAGTTGTGTTCCACAAGAAAAAGACAACGGCCACTCCCGCCGCCCGCGGACTGAGATAGAATGGAAGACTCCACGACTAGATTCAAAAGAGAGAGTTAGAAAGAGAGAATAAAGAAACGCAAAGAAGAGTAACGTGAAAGGACGGAAGAAGGAGAGAAGAAGGACGGAACGAGGTCAATCTCTCATGCGACTGCAAAGGGACGATCACTGGACGGGACTGAAGAAACACAGGACCAGGTTTCTCCCAGAAGAGGTGATTTATCAGCTCACAAAGAGACGTCGACATGCAGGGAAGAGAATATGAGAAAGGAGAGATGAGAAAACCTATTCTTTCTTGAAAAGAGCCGTTTTCTCAAGGAGAGAGAACAAAGGGAGAAACGACAGCGGAAAACAACCCAGCGAACCCGATGCCGCAGACAAAATCCCTTCTAGGGTGCCGATACACCCGAAACGCATGACTTCAAGAAGATTCTTTTCTTCAGAGACTTTTCCTCTCAGTTTCCCGCGTCTCTTCAATACGGTTCAGCAAAGTGAACCGTGGTTGGGTGAAGCTTTCTAGACCAGCAGAAAGTTCGCTGCCTACTGCTGCCTCCTTATCTCCTTCTCTTCTTCTTCCTGTCATCTTTGCTATCTCTTGGGCAAGAAAACCCATGAGAGATTCTTCTCACAGGAAGACAGTACAAATGCAAACGATTCTCCGTGTTAAAGAGAAAAAGGCAACAGCGCCAGCAATAGCCCGACACGCAGCCTCCTTCGTCTTGCGAAAAACCCTCTAGGCCATCGTTCGTTCTTCGCACATGCTCCTACTACTACGACTACCACTGACGTAAAGAAGGAACGCGACGCTTGTTCATAAACGCAACAACCTAGCACGTCAAACCACGACTTGGCCGCTGAAAAGGCTGCTGTCGTGAACGACTTTTCTCGCCATTCCTTCCTTTCATTCCCCGGTGTATCTGCAAATCCTTCTTCCACGAATCAATCTAGCTCTTTAAGATGAAAATCCCTCTCTTATTCACTCGCCATCACAATGGGCTGAACAACACATGCACCCTAATAGTTCTATACTTGACTTCAGATCTAACTACGCAACTTCTCCTCTTCAGTCGAGACTAGATACACACGATCCACTAAGATGTCGAATCATCGCACCCGACCGCTCGCCCGGCTCTCCCCCTTTGAAAAGCAAAGACAGGAGTGACGGACGGACTTCGTGTTATGTCTTGTTTCGTAGATAGACATTCCACTTTCTTGCGTTCTCCCGTAAGTCCGAGGACTCCGTTCATCATCTATACCAGTTGTGCGAATCGCAGCTCTTCCTTTATGCCTGTGTAGGCACCAACCGCACCTGCACTCGACAAGGATACCAAGCCGGTAATCCCCTACGCGATAGTCGCAGCGACAGGTCTTCGCACGCTGCTCTAGGTTTAGAGTAAGAAGACATCTTAAGTCTATACGAACACAGGTAGCTTTCTGAAAGGCACGTTCGAGCTCTTCGGGCTGGATCTGCCGGGAGGAGTCGGAGAGTGAGGGAGTAATGGTCAAACTTCATTCACAAGGAACACCATGAGCTGAGGTGTTGCACAAGGTCACAGTAGTAGTAATGGGTACCAATAGCACCTTCCCTCCTCGTCTTGTCCTCGAGAGAACAATCGCATCTAACTATGATGGAAAGAAATTCGAATCAAGATGGATAAATGAAGAAGTACACCCGGATACCTCCGTCACTCTGGCGGCCTTGCCCCCCTGAGGGGTTCTTTTTCAGGAGACTGGTCGACTCTCCAAAGCATGGATTCTCCTGTTGACAAAAGATGACTTCTTCCTAGGCTAGAGAGCGGGGGAAGCACACTTTCTTGCCGTTCTTTTTACCTATCTAACACCTCTAGGCACATCATGACGCTTCTTAGTCCCCGTGCGAAAGAAGGACCTCTATGTCCGCCTTCCCATCCATCACTGCCTGGTAGTTGTGATGCCTTTTTGAACTCGAAAAGCAGGAGATAATTTTCAACAAGAATGCTCACATCTGCTTTTTCATCTCTTTTAAGCTAAAGACGGACGGTAGTACGAGGCAAGCCAACTACCCCCTACGCACCCTCACAGCGCCCTGAACGGCCACCTAAGAGGTCTTCTACTGTTGCGACAGGATTCATGCTTCTAAAGAAGGAATAGGTACTCGTGAAGAGAGCTCGGCATTCTGCCGATGAGCGTTGTCTTTTCTTATGATTACGAGGCCTATCTTCTTATGGTGTAGAGGAGCACCCCGGTCGGCTTACGAGCGGTGAGGTGGTAGAAAGATGCTGTGAGCCGTCTGCAATAAGGTGATAACTACGGCCGGGGCTCTCTAGCAAGACAGGAGTTTTCTTAGTTTCTCGATGCATAACCCCTCGCTTTTCATTCTCTTTCGTTTCTCTAATACAGAGCTTCACCGTACGTCATGTTGAGGTGTATGTACACCTGTCCTGCAGTCCCAGGTGTTCCACTCAGATTCAGCACACCGATTTCTGGGGTATCCACCCATAGAAGAAGAACAACACGGTTCTGTTCTTTTCTTTGTCACAGCTTTACCAGTACATGCTTCTTCTAACCATTCTCATCTTCTCACCCGAAAAGACAAGCGTGAAGAGCTTTCCGCAGTTCATTTCCTTCTCTGGGTCAAGGAACCACGTGATACATCGTTGTCAAGATATACAAGAAAGAAAGGTCACTCGAGTGTTTCTCCAAGGTCCTCCTCATGCTAAGGTCACCTCAAGCCCTTCAGGGTATCGCCCTTACCGGTGGATCTATCTTTCCGTCACTACTGCAAAGGCGACTCCTCCGCATGCATGCAGTGTAGTATCTTATCACCTGAGGTGACGTGTGTGTGTATCGATACACTCCTTCTCCGTTGCAAGATCGAGTTTCCATCTTGAATATTGAGAAGAATGGATAGAGACCTCAAGCTTCATTGAAAAAAGTCTCTCCCTTTCCTTCTTCTATGAGAATGTGCATACACATGAAGAAAGACCATGGAAGTCTTCTTAGATTCGAAAACTCCGTCGATACTGCTTCGTTAAGAGCTTCACGAACTTTCCCGTTCTCCTGACGCCCTAGGCTCTCTACTGACGCACCTCCGTATGCCCTTCTCTCCTTGTCCTGTTGTGTTTTGAGGAGATATTTTGTACGTGTGTAAGAGATGTAGACGAAGGTAGGTGGAATCTACGGATATACCCCCTATGAAGGGTCGGAAAGAAGAGACATTTCGAGGTCTAGTCAGAGCTCAATTACTCATAAGAAATACACCTGTAGTACCTCCTCCTCCTCTTCCTCTTCCTCGTCCTAAGGTAAGCAGCAGATTTCAGCTAAGTGCACAATGTCCTTTGTATGTGAGATAAGTTTATCTTCCCGTTCATTCATTCCTTCAGGTGCTCTATCATTCACAGTGAGAAAGCTAGCTAGCTGGAACGATCCATCGTGTCTCCCTGTCTCTCACTTCGTGGATACGAACAAGAGCGAAACAGACATCACTCTTCTTCTTGTGCCGTCTCGTCTCCTTCTTTCCATCATGAGGGTAGAACTTCCTCTCCCTTTTTTTCTTCAACTCCGTAGTTCTCCGTTTCTACTTCATTCAAGAGGCGAGAAGCATAAGGAGACAGTCAACAACTACATTCCACCTCACACAAGTCTAGCTATCTCTTTCTTTTTTGCTTTCTTTCTTTCTTCCTTTCTTCTCTTGCCTTTGCCAGAAAGTCGATTTCTTGCGTTCTTCAGTTCACAGAAGAGAATGAGCTGTATGAAGCTTTCTTATGCTTTACAGCCTTCCCCGGATTAGAGAAGACAGATGTACAAGAAGAAAAGCAACAGGCGTATACGTGTACATAAAGAGATATGAATGTACGGCAGGAATCGTGTTCCTTCTTCCTCTTCTTCTTTTGTCTTCCTTTATCTCAGTTATTTTCAGTGGCCTTCTACTCCATACTGTCGCGTCCATTCCTCATGTTTACGAATGTCCTACGCAACGAGAAAACGAAGAAGAAGAAGAAGACAAACGAGAACAAGCAGAATCTACCTTCTCTCTCTCTCCTTCTTTCTATACATGACCAACGAACGAGCTTCACTCAGTCAAATCCATACACATACATACACATATTCATATACTAGTACATGCATATATAGATAGATATAAATATATGCAGCCTGTAGATTAATATGCACCTTTAGACTTTCTACGTTTACCCTGTATCGTGAGAGAGTGTAACGCGTTTCATACACACCTAACTTCTTCTTCTTCTTTATGTAATTGCGATACAAAGTCTGAGAGGAAAGATCTTGAGAATCGTATAGAAACGTTGTCAAGTGCATTTACAGCAGGGAGATACCTAGCGGAAAGACGTGACGTAGAAGAGAAGAAGAAGAAGAAAGAGAAGAAACTGACTGAGAAGCGACGGGCCTTCCGAAGAACTCTTAGGAAGTAGAAAGCATAAAGAATAGACAAGAAAGAAAAGAGAGAGAAACAAGAAAGACATGCTGCCTTACTCGTAAGATGGACGCCTATAGACAGAGTGAAGATTAACTACGGATAGATCAGAGAAGATGGAAGTCCTGAGTTCATGAAGACCCAACAGTCAGTAGACATGCGCTAGCTACAAGTGAGAAGAAGAGTAAGAATAGACGATATATTACCTTCAAACGAATGAAGGAGAGGAGCAGCTTGGGACGGAAAGTGTGGATAAGATAGAAATCTTCTTTCTTCTCTCGTCTATTGCGACTGTCTCTCTTGTCTCCTACCTCTATCAAAATGAGGGAAAGTGAAGAGAAGAAGAACAAGAAGAAAAGAATAGAAAGACAAGAGAGGTATCAATGGTTTCTTTCTTTCTCTTTCTTACCTCTTTACTGACAGATGGCCTGGCATTCCGTAGGACGGCTGTGAAGTCTCCCTGGATCACCGCATGCAGAAACAACAAAAGCATACCCAAGACGTACGTAACGACTACCATCTTTCTTCTTTCTTCTTCTTCTCCATCTTTTCTCTTGTTCTCCCCTCTCTTTTCTTCTTCTTCCCGGGGAGACGCCCAGGTCATAGAAAGAAGAAAAGAACGACACAATGATAGAGACGGGGCAAGGCCTCTCTCAACTGGGGTGCCTTCAAGAAGAACGAAGAAGAAAAAAGAAGTATGTGAGAGATGTAGAGGAGAGACCGAGTGAAGTGAAGAAGAGGAGAAGGGGCGAAGGACAGGAGAATCGATACACTGAGACTTCATTTTGGAGAAAATGCAAAGTAAAGAAATCTGTCCTCAGATGTGCTCCTCATCTTTCTCTATGTATACGAAATACACCAAGATATACATAAGCGATACATATATATATAGAGACTAGAGATAGATAAACAGATATATGCAGTAACGGTAGGTAGATAGATAGAGACAAGAGATAGCTAGACAGATGAACGGTAGGTAGATAGATTGGAGATGGACAGGTAGATGGCTATATAAATGAAGAGATAGATAGATGGATATACACTTGGCCCAAGAGAGACATGATAGATCTCTAAGAGACACGACAGATACATGACGGGAGACCATCACGTCCTTCTTTTCTACAGTGGAAGAGTAAGAGATAAAGAAAAGCTCTTCTATTTAACGATCTATATATAAGAGATCTAAAGAAACCAAACAAGTCCATAAAAAGAAGAACAGAAAATTCCATACTCTTCAGGGTGTGTATGTTATCTTGTAGTTATTTTCCTCGCAAGAAAGAAAAGACGGAAAAGAAGAAAAATAGAGACCAACAAGACAGAATTTCTGACAGAATCCCCTGATATGTGTTAATTCAAGATGTTTTCTTCATCTATTGAAGAGAGCGAGCAGAAGAAGTTAAGCGGCTGAATCTCTTCAAGAGTCCCCTCTTGCTTCTCTCATACCATTGTAAGGTCAGGAGGCAGAAGATGATCAGGCGGAACCTCCATAAGGCTCATCTCTTGTTTCGTCACATCTGGGTCGGCTTATATACGGGCGGGAAGGTAAAAGGCGAGAGAAACGAAGAAAAATACAACAACACACCACAGACGGAGACAAACAAGTCTCTCTATACTCACCATCTATCTTTAGAGGGACATAGCTATCTGGATCTATCTACCTATCTATCTATCTATCTATCTAACTTTTCTATCTATTTATCTACCCACTCTTAATCTATCTGTCTATCTATCTTTGCTCTATATCTATCTATCTATCGATGCTTAATCTATCTATGTCTCCATCTGCCGTAGACTGCTTGAAGCCTATCTCTACACTCGGCTTCAGTCTGTAGTGATTCAAAGACTTTGTAGCCTCATTCAAGTCTTCATACATTCGCTATGCGGGAGATTTCTGAGTCAAGGTTGCAGTTGTCTATCATATCGAGAATCTTCTTTCTTGTGGTGGACATGAGAAAAAGCATTTTGTCTTCTTCTTCGTCTCTCTACTCCCTTCTATGAACTTCAAAGACGGAAGAGAGATAGAGGAGGAAATAGAGAAAGGTGTCATGCACGTGAGGATGATATGAAGAAAAGTGAAGCATCACTCTCCTTTCTCTTCATTCTGAGAGAAGGAAAGGTAGATGCATCTACAGATAGATAGATGGTATCTGAGGAAGAAGGCGAGGAGAGAGATGTTAGGATACCTATGTTTGATGGATATGTATGTATGAACCTTTGTATGAACCTATGTAGGACCACTCCAGACAGGAAAGAGATTAGATAGAAGAAGTATAGGAGAAGAAAGTAAAAGAAAAGCTAAGACACACATGAAACAGGAGGAGAAGAGGAGACGTAGCTAGCTTACAGGGAGAGCAAGGAGACATCCAGAATCTGCCTTTGTGTAGAACTCTCTTGAAGTGGGTAGCTGTACGGCACCTCCGTAGAGGTTCGAACAGGGCGTCTCTCACTACTACTGATATATCTGCACCCGAAAAGCTACGCAAGGAACAAGAGGAGGAGAAGAAGAAGGAAAAAGAATGAAAGAAAGAAAGGAAAAGATGGGAAAACGTTTGGTCTTCGTGTCGATCTGTAAAGAAGCGACGAGGTAGGAGAAGAAAAAGAGGAGTGGGACAGAAAGATGACAATGATGTATATACACTTCAGAAAGGGGTCTTTCTCTTGTCTAAAAAGAAGGAGATGACTTTCTATCGATTCGCATGATGTCTTGTCTGTCGTGCGAGTGTAGCCGCATCTACTCTTATCTCTTACACTTTCTGAAGTAAATGCTCTTATGCTAGCTAGGACAGACGGAAAAGACATCTCTATACTTTCTTTCTTCTTCTTCGTTCTCCGTTTTCTTCTTTCTCTTGTCTCTGTCTCGCGCTGCCCCTTCCACAGATGAAGGTGGACTTTGTATTGGACTGAAGTGAGGGATCACGCACCTTCGTACGAATTGAAGAAGATTGCCTAACATGCGGAGACGTACGGAGGGAAGGAGGGAGCCATGAGGTAGGTAGGCAGAAAGGAATTAGGAGCGAGACGCAT
>NW_027157299.1:0-356 GCF_002600585.1 Cystoisospora suis
ATTCCGCGAGAACCGCTCCGACGCAACACGTGTGGTAGTCATCCGTAGCGCAGCACCAGAAACGAAACCAAACTTCACGATACGACTACTACCTAAGTATTAATGGGCTTCTGATAAAACAACTAGCGCTAGCACATCACGTAGAAAGCAGCTAGAAAGCCAGAAAACCACTTCTCTTAGAATTTGGGAAAAAGTCGCCTTCGCCACAAGACACACCGGCGGCTGCACGACAGAGACCCAAGCAAGCGAGTCGATCCCGGAGAATCCAGTAGTAAATATAGCAAAAGCTAGCTCCAATCAGCTAATCAAGCTAAGCTGAAACTATCTCCAACCTTAGTTACTCAGAAATAAGTAGG
>NW_027157300.1:0-214 GCF_002600585.1 Cystoisospora suis
CCAATTCTTTTCGTACCTATTATGGATCAATGGATAGCAAATGTGTTTTGCTCTCCATTGGTACCTATTTTGTCTAGAAAGCGTGCAGTTTTCCCTACCGGACTGCCTTCTGCTTTTCCGCGTGCGGCGCCCGTTGTCTTGCGGTCGCCGGCGCATGCAGCTTCTGAGGCGGGAGATTTTCCCGCGTGGACTTTCGTGGCCCAATTTGGTTTTT
>NW_027157300.1:840-1038 GCF_002600585.1 Cystoisospora suis
GCTGACCAAAATACCCTTCCTCTCCTCTATCTAACTAAGCTATTTTCGAGGCGGTGCGGGGCCTAGGTGCCGCGCAAAGCCGCCGTGAACCTTGCAGCTTCTACACGAGATCACGAAAACGGGGACATGGGTTTCCCCTACACGAAACACATTTTCAGGACCCTGGGGAGCTCCCAATAGGTTCCTGGCACCCTCTTT
>NW_027157301.1:0-346 GCF_002600585.1 Cystoisospora suis
TTCTCGCACAAGGAAAGTTCTCTATGGCACAATCATTCTTCTCCCTTTCACACGACACACTCATCACGGGGCTTAGGGCGCCGGCTAGGCGGCGTTCCCAAGGGGAGATGTGGGGTCCTGCGTCCGATTTGGGCGCTGGAAGCAATGCTTCTGCACCTTGGGTGCTGCCAAAGCCGTCTTTGGCACGGTTTCTCTCTTTTAAGCGGTGAAAAACCGCCTCGGATTCGCTATCGACCGCTCGAGGGGTAGGGTCGAGCGGCTCGCTGCGGCTGTTAGGGTCCCCTAGGGCCCGTTCTCCTATTTCATACTATCTCCTTTCTTAGTTTTCTTTGCGCATTTGCTTCCT
>NW_027157302.1:0-349 GCF_002600585.1 Cystoisospora suis
TTCAGAATTGGGCGGAGAAGCCGTGAAGGATCCCATCCAGGAGTTAAGGGGACCCGGAGTCGTGGAGACTGGAACATCTAATATTATGCGGGAAGAACGAGGTTTAGGAGTTGCCCGAGGAGTGGAGAAATCAATGCCAGGTCCGGTCAAAGTGGAGCGATTAGGAGTTGAGTACGACGCGTTGTCGTACCCCATTTTTGCTAAGATTAAGGGAGAACCTGACTTGGGAAATCTTTCCTCTTCCTCTTACGGGGGGCCAACAATCTACCCAGGAGAGGTTTCTCAGAAAAGATTAGAAGAGGCTACCTTCAAGTCCACGGTTGATATGGAACGGATGTTAAAGACACTC
>NW_027157303.1:0-293 GCF_002600585.1 Cystoisospora suis
GATGCTGGAAAGACTAGGTCAGGCCGAGATAAGGAAACCAAGAGGCAGTCTACGACCTCCTTGGACCGGAACAAGAAGTAAGGAAGACGGACAAAGTCAACTAAGCCAAAACGGAACGATCTGAAGACCCCAGAACGTCCGGCAAGGCAAGGCGACCCACAGACCACGTCGGGATTGCACAATCCAAGAACGTATGTAGAGGAACTAGCATTCAGGAGGCCGCATGGGCGATCCGGCCGCCTCCAGACGGAGTCAGCAAACGTTATTACAGACACCCGGAGGCGATAGAACGG
>NW_027157304.1:0-3032 GCF_002600585.1 Cystoisospora suis
TTTTCTTTTTCTTTTTCTTTTCGATTTCTTCTTACTCTTCAATGAAGGAAGGAGAGACGCCGAAGGTGAAGGCCATGTTGTCTATAGTGACAGTTTTGTAGGGCTCGAGAAATTGATGATACGCACGTAAGCGTAGAGATCGGATTATATACAGAAAATGCCTTCCCAGGTAAACGTCTCTCTTGATTCGAACACCTACTGGACCTACGCAACAGAGACAAAAGAAAACAAGAGAAAGAAAAGGAGAAAGAAAGAAAGAACGAATGACGATGAAGGTGATAGGGAGGGAGACATACGAAAGAGGAAGAAGAAGGAGCTAGGGCGCGCACAGGAGAGAGAGAGAGAAGGCAATCTCGTGAAAGTTAAAGCAGCAAATCACAGGAGGAGAAGAAGAAAAAGAATACCCTCCCCCTGAGACGTTTGAATCTATTTTTGAACGGAGATCCTACACATGAAATACATCCCATACAACCTACATCCTCTCTCTCTCTCTCCTTTAAGACGGATACATATATACATATATATATACATATATATATATATATAAATATAACTGTGACTCTGTCTACTTGTTTCTTTAGAGTTGATCTGTCTTGATCCCGATACTCAAGAAGTCGCTGCCCCCCTCCCCTAAGAGACATTCCAAGAGAGCTAGCTCCATATCCACAACGTTAATGAGGACGAAGAAAAAGATCTGTCTCTATCTCCTCTATAGGAAACTGTATGTGTATGGCATAGGAGATGCAGCAGTAGTAGTCGATGCTCTTCTTCTTCTTTTTCATTTTTGATCTTTCCCATCTTTTCTTTTTCTTACAGAGGAGAGTCATGAATTCTCTGTATTTCCCGAAGTAGAAACAATGGAGAAATTGCTTTAACTCCTCGTCGGCGCCCTCTAAGATGGCTGGAGAGTGGATGACCTCTTCTTTCAACACCTGCCGATCCTCCGTAAGAAGAGAGAGAAGAACGGCGTAGAAAATGAACTTTTTGAAAGAGAGGAGAGCACACACAGGGAACGTCGCTAAGACACTCAGGAACAGCAGACCAGCTGAAAAGAAAGAAGAAGAAAGACGAGAGCAAACGAAAGGAAAGGAGAGGAGACAGACAGGAAGAAAGAAAAAAGAAAGGAAAGGTGAATGAAAAGGATGAAAGAGAAGAAAGAAGAATGAAGGAAGGAAAGAGAAAGAAAGAAAGACATGGGAAAAAGAGTGAGAGTGTTCGCCACTTGACTCAGTCATTTGGAAGTTGAAGAGTGTCTTCTTCTCTTTTCTTTCTTTCTCTCATCTCACACAATTAGGAAGAGAAGAGAAAGAAGAAGATGTTTGACACGAGAAACAGAGAGACATGCAAATATACCATCATCTACAGACAACTGCCATACATACACACCATAGTGATACACCTATACATATTCATAGATGCATTTATATAGAGAGGTGGATCGGCAGATAGATGAATAGACAGATAGATAGATAGATAAATAGGTAGAGACATGAGTGAAAGTGGAGAGGGAATTCGTTGACTGAACCGAGAGAGATTTGAATTGAGGGGAATAGTTGAGGTGTATGTACACCTGCACACTCAAGCATATGATCCATCAGCATAGCCCTCGTTTTGCTCCATGCCGTCTCTCCGATCTGTCACTACTTTTATGATCATTCTAGAATCTCTCTTCTTCTCTTTTCTTTCCTGTCCTTTCCTCTGTTTGCTTTATTTTTCTTTACCTTCCTTGAACTGTCTGGTAGTGAGGAGATAGAGACCTTTGTAAATCTTCATCTTGTTTCTTCGCTCCCAGTCTCCACCTCTCTTCAATTCTCTACACAAGGAAAAATGAAAGAGAAAGGAGAAAAGGAAGAGGGACAACAGAGAAAGAAACAAAAGAGAACTCCGAACCCAAATCAACAGAAAGAAAAGGAAGTTTGAGTCAGCAAGACAAAGAAAAGACAGAAGAAAGAGAAAGAAGACAGATAAAAGAAAGAGAAACCCACGTCACAATTTTCAACGAGGAGAGAAATACGTAGGGAACTTCGTCTGTGTCTGTCCCTTTAGCTTCTGTTGTCTCTTCTCTGAATCGACTTCTTTCTCTTCTCTTTGCTCCTCGTCCCTGGCTTGAAGGAGTCGTGAAGAGAAAGATGAAGAAAAGAGAGAGACTGTTCACTTCGCCTCAACTCCTTCCACGGCTTCTCCACACAACGCAGAAGTCCATAAAGAGCGTCACAGAGAAGTACACGAGACACACACAAACAAAGAGATAGACTGAAGATAGATAGATAGATAGTAGGTAGATAGCTTAAAGATAGACAGTAGATAGACAGATAGAGATATAGATAGACAGTAGATAGACAGATGAAAGATACACACAGGAAAGATATACAGGTAGACCGATAGATCCGTTGAAGAAAGATAGATGAGGCAAGACAGATAGACCCATCATCGCAGATAAATAGATATAGATAGATAAATAAAGAGAGATCGGAGATACAAAGAGGACACCCCGAAAGAAGAAGAGAGGTCCGATGTCTCTTTCTCTTTGTGTATCTTTTTGGGTCTTACTCTTCAGCGCGAGCTAGGTATGTTTTGATCATGTCCGTTTCTCCATACACAAACCCGAGTCGGATAAGAGAGAGAGTGATATCAATACGTCCCCCTGCGCCGACCACTGTCTTTTCATAGGCGAGCTGATAGGCTTTCTCCGCTTGTTTCTTATCGACAGATACCCCGAAAGACACAAGCGACGGAGAGACACAAAGAGCAAGAGACAGGAAAGAAAGATGAACACGCTCTAGGCAAAGCCAGAGGAAGAAAGAAAGAAAGAAAAAGCAAAGGAAAGAAGAAAGAGAAAAGAAGAGAGAGGCAGGAGCGAAGGAAAGAAGGCCAGGCGAAAAACGAAGAAAGAAAGAAAGAAAGAAAGAAAGAAAGAAGGAAAGAAAGAGCTTTATTTCTCTTCTCTTCTTGACGGAGAAGAAGATGAAGATGAGAAATCTGTTGGAGAGGCGGAACGATTGCTCTTGCGGGAGAAAGAGAGAGAGAAAGAG
>NW_027157304.1:3273-3480 GCF_002600585.1 Cystoisospora suis
AGAGAGAGAAAGAGAGGGAGAAAGAGAGAGAGAAAGAGAGGAGATGGTCGAGTCGCGCAAACAGATAGAAGGAAGGAAGGAGAGATCTAGCAGACCGATAGTCAAAGAAAAAGGAGAGGAACTAAACGACACAAAAAGAGATCTGTCCCCTTAAAAGAAAAGGACCTTCTCTCTTTCTTTCTTTCTCACTCTATCTTTCTTTCTTTC
>NW_027157305.1:0-300 GCF_002600585.1 Cystoisospora suis
TGCTTACGATTCCATCTGTGTCATTGTTGATAGGCTATCTAAAATGGCTCACTTTCTTCCAGTGCATTCAACTATTACGGCTGAGCAATTCGCCGAGCTGTTCATACAACGTGTGTGGTACTTCCACGGATTCCCGAAGTCGATTGTGTCGGACAGGGATCCGAATTTCGTAAGCGCCTTTTGGGGGTCATTTTGTGAGCGGCTGGGAATCAAGAGGTTACTCTCGACGGCTGCTCACCCGCAGACGGATGGGCAGACGGAGAGAACCATTCGAACGCTTACTCAAATGCTGCGCGGGTA
>NW_027157306.1:0-3197 GCF_002600585.1 Cystoisospora suis
AATGCACACTTTAGATCAGTAGGACTCCTAGGGGAGCCTGATAACGTTAACCCTAAACACTAAACCCTAAACTCCCGGCGCGTGCTGCTTCTACGGTGGGAGAATTTCCCGCGTGAAAATTCCTGGCCGTTCTAGGCCTTTCTGTGTTTTCTCTGGGCGGGCTAGCTATTTTAGTGGTTCTACCTCTTGAGTAGGCTCCTCTAGGAGCTCTACTACAATTTTCCTGGAGTCCACGGACCGTAGTTTCGTAATTCCGGTCCGTGGGCCAGCTCGGCTTGACCGACTATTAGCTTGATTGGATGTCCTACGTTGGCCTTTCCTGTATTTCTTGGTTGTATTGAATTTTCCCGAGCTTCGAGGCTCCGGAAAGGCTTTTTCTATCCTCATTCTGCTTATTAGGCTCCTCTAGGAGCCCTACTAGGCTCGTGTGTAAGTCGCGCCGCGGCTGTGCTACCTGGCGCGGTTGCGCGCGGGTCGGAACGTCCGGCCGTTGCGACCTTTCCGAAAAATGTGTTCCCGTCTTAATGCGGGGTTATAATAGTTCCGGAAATCGTTCAAGGTGCCTAACGCACCTTGAATTAGCGTCTTACGTGGCCTGGCCGCTGAGATCGGCCAAAATCGTGCTTTGCTATGCGCGAGTTGCGGGGTAGACAGCGCGTCCCCCTGCCCTATGCTATTCTGAGCGAAAATATCGAGTTCCCTAAATTAGCGAGTGCGGCTATAAGTCGGGTATCTCTAGATACCTCTTCTTCTCCTCTACCTAACTAAGCTATTTTCCAGGCGGTGCGGGGCCTAGGTGCCGCGCGAGACCGCCGTGCAATTCATGACTTCTGCACTAGATCATGAATACGGGGTCATGGGTTTCCCCTACGCTAAACATGGTTCTGCTCGCCGGGACGCCCCCAATAGGCTCCTGTGGTTCCCCTCTCGCTTTTAGCCTCCCCTGAAAGGCGTGACTCTACTCGTCCAGCTTGCGTCGTACTCTTTTCCTCTCCGGTGACGGTGTAGGCGATGCGTTGGCGATCTGCTGGAGATGTCCAAGGTTCTTGCAAGTCGAGTTTGCCTTCTCCGGGGCTGTAATTCTCCCGCTATGCCCCTGCGGGGCCTTCTCTCGATTGTTAGGCCGCTGGGTGCGTGATCTGGCCGAACCTGGCCTTGGGTACTTCCTCCGCTCTACTTGTCGTTTTCTCGGCTTCCGCGCTCGGTGTGCATCGATCTCCTGGTCTCCGGTTTGATCCTCCCGCTTTGCTACTTTCGGGCTAGGTAGCTCTTGGTCTCTGGAATTGACTATTACTATCGCTGGTTCGCGAGGTTTACTTCTTCCTCTGCTGCGTCGTTACGTGACCTGGATTTCGGCTGGTCGTGGACGTTTGATTTGACTTCGTACGGTTCACAATTGCCACTTTGGTAAAAATAGGCCACTATTTCGTGGCAATCGAGGCCGGATTGCAAAATTCTGACAACACGGAATTGGAACGTCCCGTACTTGGTTCGGAAGGACGTTTTCAACTGGTCCTCTTCTGCTATCTCAACCTAATGGCACCCAGTCTGCAAATCCAGATTCGAGTACCACCTGGCTCGGCCTAATTACTTGATTAGGTTGTGAATCCTTAGGATTGGGTACTCGTCTTTGATCGTGATCCCTTTAAGCGCTCGGTAATTGTCAGGATTTTGCAATCCTGCCTCGATCGCCACGGAATAGTGCCCCATTTTACCGACATGACGATTGTAGACCGTACGAAGTCAAGCCAGCATCCCCGACCTGCCGAGATCCAAGTTACGTAACGGTGCAGCGGAGGAGAGAGCAAACTTCGCAAACCCGCAATAATAGCAATCAATTCTAGGGACCAAGAACACTCTAACGCGAGAACCCCAAGGCCGGAAGCTTGGCCCTAAGACCAGGAGTTCGATGCACATCAACCGCAAAAGCCGAGAACGTGACAAGCAGAGCAGGAGGGTCTCCAGCGCTCTAAAATAGCCAGCTCACGCGCCCCTCGACCCGACCCGACAAGCGTAAGAGGAAACCGAGGAGGCCAGGCCGGGAGAGTTACAGCCTCGGAGGAGACGAACTCGCGCCGCAAAATCACTGAGCATCCCCAGCAGACCGCCGATGCATTGCCTACACCGACTCTGGAGAGGAACGAGGCACGGCGCAAGCAGAACAAGAAGACTGACGCCTTCTAATGAAAGCTAAAAGAGAAAGGGAACTCAGGGGATTGTACTGGAAGTGTTTTCGGGGGATCGTGTCGGACAGGGATCCGAAATTCGTAAGCTCCTTTTGGGGGTCATTTTGTGAGCGGCTGGGAATGAAGAGGTTACTTTCGACGGCTGCTCACCCGCAGACGGATGGGCAGACGGAGAGAACCATTCGAACGCTTACTCAAATGCTGCGCGGGTACGTGGAGGAAGATGTGACAAAGTGGGCGGCCTATTTGCCTGTGGCGGAGTTTGCCTACAACAACGCAGTGCACGAGTCTACGCAGGCAACACCGTTCTCCCTGATGTACGTCCAGCCGCCGGAGGACTTCCCGGAGTTACCCGCGACACAAAGAAACAGCGGCAACGATACGCTACAAGAGGCTGCAGCACGACTGGAGTCAGCGTAGGATAATCTGCAGGAAGCTCAAAAGAGAAGGTATGACCGCGCACGCCAACCAGAGCTCTTCGAGGTGGGCGACCTGGTGCTCGTTCTACCCGCCTACTACGACCTCACGGGGAAGGGGAGAAGAAGTTAGGCCCACGCTGGGTCGGTCCGTTTCCCGTAGTGAAACGTGTGAATGACCTCGCCTACGTTGTCGACTTCCCACCGTCGATGCGGGTTCACCGCACTGTGAATATTGGGTTTCTGCGAAAGTTCAAGGTGTCCCCTCGTTACCCCAGGTTGCTGCTCAGTTCTGAAAAGGCCGGCACCAGCCCAGCGCCGGCGCAGGTCGTGCGAGCCGCGGAGCGCGGCGAGAGGTGGGCAAGCGGTACGCGCACCCATACGCAGTCGAAGCGGTAATTGCATCACGAGGACGGCTAAAGCGCGACGGTTCAAAACAACGCCAGTTCGGAGTGAAATGGCTGGACAAGGAGCTCGGGGAGACGTGGGAGAGCAACGACAAGCTAAAAGACGTCCGTAGTGGGGAAGACTTAGAGCTACTGCGGCTGGCAAGCGCTGGCGAGACGCAGCAATTTCGAACGCGAGGGTAGTGTAA
>NW_027157306.1:3307-10671 GCF_002600585.1 Cystoisospora suis
GGAGAGAACAGAACTGCTTTTCTGAGGTACATAAACAGCCGTGACACTTAGCGGCTTTGTGCGGATGCGCCTTTCCTTGTGCGATGTGCCGTGTGCCCTGCCGTAACCCACGTCCCGAGCGCCGCTACGGCGTTTAGACGGGTGACCCGAAGGGACAGATCTGAACGTCTTTCATTAGCCGTTGCAGATGCCCCGGAGGCGAACCGGGTTCCCTACCGGGCCGCGCAGTGAGGGAGTGTTTGCTTATCTACTGGTGTCCAACCGATAGTTAAGCGATGCCACCAGGAAAGCCTGCAGCAATGTACCGTGGTCTTCCGGACTACCGGGTAATGAATTCTCTTAGAAGCATAAGCTACATGCAGGCTCCAGATCCCTTTTTCTAGGCTGCGACAACGCATTCTAGGCGACAGGGCTCGTTTGCAGAATTGGGTCTTCACAGGCAGTACGTCTCTTCTGCAGCGCTCGCTCATCGGACAGCAAAGCCCAACTGATGGGCGGGCTTCCTTACCGCGGCCTATCGGCGAATTACCGCACGGACTCCCCGGGCTGCAGTGGTCCCGGCCACCCGCGATTCTTCAGGACTCGCTTCGGGTGCTTTGTCACAGGTGTTCCCGCCATTCTCACGAGGCACTGTTTTTTTCGTGGCGCACAGTTGCCTTGCCTTGCAGGGCTCCCGTGCCCCTTCGTTGTGAAACTGATTACCGGAGAGAAGGCTTGTTTCGCCGGTCAGTCCCGTGGTGTACACGGCGACCGGTCTTCTACGTACTCCGACTAGGTCATTCAAGCGGAGGAAGAAAGCGAAAAGTTGCGTTCTTTCGTTCAATTCCTGCGCTCTGCATACTGTTCGGTTCTTTCAAGATTCGATCAGCTCCTCATTGTTGTGCCGCTCTGTGGCGTCTGCGGTCCCGGCTTCTCAACCGGAGCTGGTGGGGTGGGGGTTCCTTCTCTGCTCGTCATTGCTGCCGCCACTAAATCGGAAAAGGGGGGTTCCCCGTCTTCGCACCGAACACGAAGAGTGCTTGGTCAGTAGTTGGCGGGAGGACTGGGGTTCCTCGTCGTCGTTACAGCTTGGGGGGGTAATGTTTAGTCAGCCTGCGGCCCAAGGGCGCAGCCTTTCGCAGGGACCATTGGGCGGGGAGGAGGGACGCAACAATGATTTTATACCCGCGAAGATGAATACATGTCTTGCTCTTTAAAGTCTTCATCGGTCGGTTACTTCTCTTGCAGTGAAGGAAGCTCTGCAAGAGCAGCCTTTGAAAAATGAGCACTTCAGCAGCTGTGCTAATAGCTGAGTGTGGCGTACGAGTGCTCCTGTTTGCTTCGTCGCACGGGCACCATGACTCTGGCTTCGCCTGGTGGGCGATGTTGGGCGGTTTCTGCTGAGCGTCAACGGGAAATCCTCGTCTTGTCTGCTCAGCAACAGGGAAACATCTGTACTCCTCGTGGGAGTTGCATGGACATGCCAAGCGGCACCACTACACACATTACTGAGACCGGGAGTACCGCTCCCATCCGCTCCCCCAGGGCCGTCTTTGAGCTTGCTGCAGCGGGCTATGGGGGAACCAGATTCACGAAGACTCGGACAGCGTGCGCATATGACCGAGTACACATGACAGCAGGCCGCAAGTCGCTGGGAGGTGCAGCGGCCAGTGCACTTCGCCGCTTCTTAAACTGCGACAGATACCGAAAGCTTGCCGCCGGGCCTGCGCAGAACGGCACGCTGAGTGCCTGGCCCAGAGCTGGCGCGGGTACGATCCATCGGGGGGTGGATCGAGTAGAAGACGCTGGTCACTCTTTCCGATCTCTGAATCCAGCCACGGCCACAAACCATGCGAAGGAGAGGCTTTCTGAGTCCAAGCTTCTCGACAAGATATACAGAGCTGACCGGAGACCCAGGTATGCTTACGGCGGGAGTGGGTCCTACCTCTTTTTCGTTCTGGTAAGTCTCGCCGTGTACCTGATATTGATGCCGTCTTTTCAGAGTAATCGGCCCCAGCGACTTCCACATCCGCCTGCAGGGTGGCACTCCTGCCCATGTGTTGTCTCCGGGCCCTCGTGCGATGGTTCTAAGGAGTGCTACGACAGAGGAGCTTGTACGTGTGCCTCCCAGAGAGGACACCCTCCGCCAGGCTTCACCAGCCACCGCTTCTTTCCTGGTCTGCTGAAGTTCCCTGTACCTTCGTGGTTGTTTTCCTATGGTCCCTACACCGTTCTAGGGGCGGAGGCAGCCATCGCGAAGAAGCCCCGTGTGGAAGACCGTAGAAATGGCTCCGACTCACAAGAAGTTGGCTGGCCCCCTGAAGCCTTTCCTCCTTTGGCCGGTCCTGACAGTCAGAAGACTGCGCGCAACTCAGGGGAAAGAACCCAAATCTCGCCACCAGTAGGGGATGAATTCGTCGCATCACTTGTTAGTACATCCTTGATATGGTTGACGGGCTCAGTCCTGAGGAGAAAACTTGAGGGTACCCCGTTGCATGCAGATTCGATGCGGTTGCATCAGGTCAGGGTGCTGTCCGCGGCGGAGGATATTGAGGGATCCGTCAGTGAAGAAAACCGGGACGCCGCGAGCGGCCAAACCTCATCGAGGACTGGAAGAGGCAACATAGACCCCGCAGGTTCACTTTTCGTGAACTCGAAAGCAGACTCGCTGGCAGCGGGGAAAACTCGCGGAGCGAGTGAGCCAACACCGTCAGTCGGGAAGAATGCGGGTCCACAGACACCGGAGAGTGTGGCACGAGTGCGGCAACGTGGTTTGCAAGCGCATGCTGTTGGCGAGAAAGAGCAACAAGCAAAGGAAATTGAACTCGCACAGCGGCCGGAGAGTGGCCCAGCACATAACTCCACTCTTCGCGCTGCTTCTCTGGCTGCGGGTGACATAGACGTCGACAAAGGTGCCGTGGCCCCGCTACCGTCCTTGCAGCGGTCCTTGTCGCGATTCAGCGTTACGGAAGGAGCAACAGCATTCCGCGCGGTTATCCCCGGAGAGTTCCGGCGACGGTCCGGACCAGGAGACACTCCCTTCGCCCAGTCACGTACCACAGGTTTGGTAAGCGGCACCTTTGGGACCTCGGAACAGGGACAGCCGGCAAAGGAAACAGCTGGGACTGCAGGTCCCACAGTGTTTGATGAGGCAAATACACCAGCCACCACAGCAGGGTACTCGCGAGAAGAAGAGAGAAAGTGGTCTGAACCTGCAGAACCCTCGGCAGAGCAGAAGGGAAGTTCATCGTCGAAGTCGAAAAGGTCCGAGAGTTCTGCCGAGGTACCAGATGGTGAGGAGCAGCTGCTCGCGGCGGTACCTGGAGAAAGAGGAAACTTTGGGACTTCTCACATGATACAGAACATCGATGAAAACTCAGTAGGAGACTCAGGTGGAACTAATATGTTTCCTAGACCCTCTGATTCCTCACGAGAACTCTCTGGATTGCCCACACACAGCGGCAATGAGGATCTTGACAACGGCGCGCTCCCCACAAATGTACCTGACGACCAACACCGACAAGGTGGAGGTGGGGAGCGTCTGAGCCTTGAGCGTAGAAACTTCGAAAACGCAACAGCCAATCCTGTTACGCCCGTTGTGAGAGACGAAGAGTACTCCAGCGAGCTTCTCGAAACGCCATTCCCACCTGTAGTGCCCCGGTCGCAGCCTCACATTCCACTTCTCCCAGCAGAGAAAGACCCCCGGGATTCTCCCTTGTATCTGTTCTTGTCCAAGGTTCGCCGGCCGGATAGGCCCCGGTACCGTCAGAGGCAGACTGAGTTTCAAGACGTATGGCACCCCTTGACTTTCAGTGATGTTGCTGAACACGAACACGCACAAGATAGACACTCTCCGCTCAGCGGCACGAGGACAGGACAAGGGGCGACGCTGTGGAACCTCGGCTTCTCTGAAGAACGTGTCCCGCAACCCTATGGCCCGGGTAATCACATCTCTCGGGAGACACGGAATGCAGCAGTCGAAAGCACCTTCAGCGGCCTCGCAGGTATCCGGAACAGCCGTCTGGGCTGGAAGCAAGCTTACGTCCGACCTGGCCTGGGAGCCGCGGAAGCGAGCGATCCCGTGGCGAACGACTGGGACCCCGAAAAATCGCCGAAGCGCCTTGGAGGCGCTCCGCTGGTGGACTTCTCGCCTGAGGAGCTTGCGCGGATGAAAACCGAGCCAATAGAGTCATCTACGCATGCTCCAGGTCGCGAGTCTGTCACGCCGAGTCCATCCGTCTGGAGGCCGAGCATGCTCAAGCAGAGACCGGAGGACCCTCTTTCGGAAGACGGCAGAGAGCATCCATGGGACTCCTTTCATGTTACTCGTCAGTTGCGTCGGACTGGCGAGAACGCGGGCGGAGCCGACGTAGACGCGAGGGAGGGAGGGGAGCTTCTCTTCGACGATCTTATGCAAATTCCGACTCCCGTGCCTCATGTCGCTGCGGAGCTGCTGTCGTCCGCCAACCCGGACAGCAGTGAGGGAATCTGATGGGGCGTGAACCCCCCTTTTTTATCGAACTGCATCCGTTCAGGTGATCAGTTTCAGTCGCGATGCTGAAAAGCGCTAACGACTCACGTCGCGGACTCTGAGAACTGCCAACGTGCGAGGTGTTACAATGGCGGCCGGCGGTCGGCTGTTCGACGCCAAGAAGTCGTCCCACCTGAATGTTGAATCACCCCAGCTTTACCTGGTGCGCAGACCATTCCCTGGTCTTGTCTGAGTACGCGCGCTTCCGCCCGTGGAGTCACAAGTGACTAACTGGTACCACAGCTCGCCCGTCCTGTTTCACGGCTGAATGGAGGCACGCCTGCTCCATCTCCTCTGGCTACCTTCTAGTGCTCACCTTACCGAACGGGAAACCAGATGTACATGTGCCACGTGGCAGTACATAGCAACGCCCTGCAATGAGCCCTTCGGACCGCGGTTGGGAATGCCCGTCACAAGTCAGTAATCGTTGTTCCTGCTGGCTAAGGCGCAAGAAGCATACCTCTCGCGTTGTCGTAAACGACTGGCCCTACGGCGTGAGCATAATATAGTCATGCAAAGCCACAGCCGGGAGAGCACCCGAAAGTATCAGTGGACGTGACAGCGTTGCGAGTTTGCTTCTCATGACCTACATTTTTGCGGCTCAGAGAGGCGGCGCGCTGTATCCTGCGTATCTCACGGATGAACGTTGCGCAGTCGCAGTCCCGATGCTCCAGGGCAGCAGCAAGATGACCATCGTTTTGCCCAGACAAGGAACGACGCCCGGAGATAGAGGATCCAACCCGGCGAACGTTTATCAGTTGCGCAAGGGCTTGCTGTGCCGGCGCTGCAATGGGGATCCGTTTTTACGATGCACTGCGTCGCTTCGCAAGGTCCCGGTCTGTTCTTTTCTTAGCCAAACGGCGATGCTGAGTTCGACAATACACAGCTACCCCAAAGGTGATGCTTTTTCTAAAGGAACGCCCGTGTCCCGTAACAGTCGGCTGCACTCTTCAAAAAGAGCGAGAGCCTTCTCTCACAAGAACAACTTGTACTGAAAAACCGGCTTCATTCGAATGCGATTTTGTCTATGTCGGCCAGAGGCACAGGTGTAACCCCAATAGGAGGTCGAATGCGGTGCGTATTGTCCCGATCTTCTGCTACACGCTAATAGTGCAGCGTGCTCGCTGGGCGGAAATGTCGCCGTACCAGTGGCCCGACACCATGCGGGTCCCGTCATAACGCCAGTGCGACTGCCTGAATAAGGAGGTACGCCAGGACCATTTTGGCAGGTTACGTTTTCCACACAGCGACATAACAGCGATAGCCACAGACTGATAACGACTGCTGTACAGCGGCAACGCCAGAACTTCAAGTCCGGGGGCCGACAATGCCTCGGCACCATCTTACCAAATACGAGTGATGCCCCATACCTCACAGACTGTGAGTGATCTGCCAATACCTTACAGACTGTGAGTTATTTCCCGATACCTCTGCTGTGAGTGATCCCCCAGTACCTCACAGGTGTCAGCAACCACGGCGCCGCCTGACAACACTGATTTCTCATCTTCAAATACGCCAAGACTGCATGGATACGCGGCGCTGACTGTGCCAATGCAGGCAGAGTAACAGCCCGGTTGGGGCGCTGCCTGTGGTGCATCAAGGAAGGAGACACGTTGCACTATTATTGCATCTTCTACTATGGAAAATCTACGGCTCCTCCCATGTATTCACTCTCGTGCCACCTGGTCACATTTTGCTCAGATATGAACCCCACATCGGGTACAATGAGCTGGAGAGACCTGCCCTCAGGGGGCTGCGGGCCACTGGCCGGGCTGACCTGCTTGAAACTTAGACACCCAGGAACCAGCGTGGTGCCCCTTGGAAAATTCATCGGACCGAAGCCCGTCCCATGTTAGCCAGCGACCTCACGCGTTTTTACGGCGACGCTTCTTTTTCGAAGAAATTCAGTACGGAGCTACCAAGTGTCACTCCAATGGGAAAAATCTCCACACGGGCTCTGCCGGCTTATCCTGAGCAGTCCGGCAGCACGGTCGAGGACCGAGGACGCCGAAGTAACACTCTTGAAACCTAAAGTGAACGATGCTTCACTCGGACACGCACACATGATGTGTCTCAGGGTTTACCGTTTGAAGCCATGAACTGGCTGACCGACGCAAATGACCATGAAGGAATACCTGGCAATACGCCCACCTCACACGCAACATCGTACCGGCGATTTACAACATACTGGCATCCAAAAGACAGCACTGTCAGATGGCTGTCTACTGCTTACGGCCGTACACGGGAACAACGTGCTCATACGGGGATATAGCATGTTAACTCTCCGGAGAGCCTGGGACGAATACCGGTTCAGTAGTGAGGAGACCGCACCCTGCTCCAACCGTTACTCACAACCGGTCTGCGGTGTTCACAACCGGTGTACGCTTATTTCGACCACTCTTCACTGTGACAGAGCGGAAGTCTCGGTAGAATGGCACCCAAAAATCAACAAACATCAGGAAACCTGCACCCAAACGCACGGACACTCAATGAAAGACAGGTATGCGTACCGGAACACCTGACATTTCACAGCAACATTGTACGGTGGTCTACACATCCGAAGCTGACACGGTATTCGCAGCCCAACGGCCAAAAGGTGCACGCAATCACTGGTGGAAGGCGACCACCAGAAAATGCTGCAGCGCGACTGCTGGCACCAACTCTGCACCGCGACCTAACCGAAAAAAACAGCACAGCACGGTGGCCGGGGATAGGGAATCCACCAAGATCGCACAACTACCAGTTCTCTACAGAAAACAGATGTCACAGCCCTTCTCTTCAGAGTGTTGCCAACACAATCCGGGAGTACCACCGCACCCTACGACAATGTGGCACACGGGTGTGGCTGGGGGGG
>NW_027157307.1:0-50090 GCF_002600585.1 Cystoisospora suis
GGAAGTTCGTGGCTGCGGCATATGAGTCTGAACTACTAAGAGAGACACAGAGACAGAAGATCGAAGAAGAATAAATGGCGATGCACGTTAAGATATCTCTTCTTCTTTGTCTCTCCGCTTCCTGAATTTCTCTCTGTATCTCTCTTTTCATACCCCTGTGCTCATCTATACGTCGATTCTGTAGCTATCTCTGTTTAATCCCTCTCTATCTTTACTTGGTCTGCATGCAAGGCTTTGCTTTTCTTTTGCTTTCTTCTCCATTATTTAGTCGCTTTTTTATGCATCTTCATGAAGTCGTAATCGTGGAAAATTCGGAAATAGAAGAAAAGGAAAGAAGAAAGCGCTGGAGGGGGGGGACGCGCGTTAATTTCTCATGATAGGAGAGATGTGGTAGGAAGTCTTTCTGTCGGTTCTCTAAACGGTATGATCGTCAGATGGTATCAGTCTCTATCTTTCGTCTCCTTTGGATAAATTCATCTTCCTTTCTCTCTATCTTTTGTTTTCTCTTCTTCTCTCTTTCTTGATAGGTTCGAGATGCCAATTTGGTTATTCAGACTGTCGATACACTCCGTCATAAGCATGTAGTTGAAGGATGGCTAGATGAAAAGCGTCCTTTCATTCTATGTGGACCACCAGGTATTGTGTTGAGGCATCTCTTCTATGCTCGACTAGCCAGATAGCTAGCTACCTACCTAGCTTCTGCTTGGTAGCTAGCGCGGGTTCTACGACTGCTTCGTTCACATTCATTCTTTCGTCTGTCTGTACGTCATCCATCACTCAATGAGTAGAACTCATCCCCTCCTGACTTCTCATGGTTCTGTTGCTTCCTTTTCTCTTCCTTCTTCTGTCTAGCTAAGTAGATACAAATATCCTAGCTTATATTGGCATTTTGAGCTAGTAGATCTCAGTAGAGATGATGTATCTGTAGACACGCATACATATACATATACGTACATGCATACACTTCCGTTCTATACGAATATACATAGAGATACTTTCGTAGGATAGAATACTTCCTTATCGTATACACGTGTGTATATATCGTATGACTGTCCTGACTGTAAAATCTTGTTCTTTCGTTTCTAGAAGAGAGAAGGACAAAAGCGAGAAAGAGAGAGAGAAGGGAAGATACGTAGATAGATAGATAGATAGAACTGCTATGTCTCAGCAGCAGTTAGCGTCATGCTAGTATTCTCTTTGGTATGCCAGTCCTTGCCGAAAAAGCAAGCTGATAGGAGGGGTGCCTCTTATCCATCCTTCGGCGTCTTTCAAGATTCTTTCTGTACGTCGTGCCCTTGAATTCTTCGTTTCGTGGGAGGAATCGGTTCAGATACTCAGTCTTTCTCTCTTCATTCTTTCTCTCTCTCTTTGCTTCTCTCTCTCGCTCTCTCCTATACCTTTTCTCTCTCTCTCCCTCACTCGTCGTTTCGTTCTTTCTCTCTCTGTTTCTGTCCGTCGTCGAGCTCCTTCTTTCTTATTTACTCATTTCTTTCTTTCTTTCTTTTCCTTTTTTTCTTCTGTAGGTTCGGGCAAGACAATGACTCTAACAGCGGTCTTGAAGGAGCGTACAGATTTTGATATAGCCTTTCTCAACTTCTCTTCTGGAACGACACCTCAAGTGGTACGCACGCAGTACAGAAAAGACAAGAAACGGACGGCCAACCCCCCCCACCCGTTATAAACGCCGGCTCTAACTACAGCAAACCTTTCCTTCTTCTTTTTCTTTCGCCGAGGAGACGAATCTACCTATCTATCTTTACTCTATCTACCCATCGTTGATCTATCTATCTATCTATCTTTAATCTACCTGTCTTCATTCTATCTATATCATCTGTCTTCAATCTATATATCTTTAATCTATCCATACGTGAAGAGAGAAGTCTTTGTCGAACGTCTTAGCTGAGTGTATGTATATCTGCCTGGATGTCTATATATGTAAGGACCATTTGTCACACATACAGGGTACATGAAGAATGAGGATGAAGGGGAATGAATGCATGAATGAATGAAAGTAAGAAAGAGTGAGAGAGAAAGAAATGTGGCTTCTTCAAGTTCAACGAGTAGTGGTAGTAGTGGCAATACTAGCAGCATATATGGGATGAGAGCACATTCTTGCAAGAAACGAAGAAGATCATGATGACTTCTGTCGCTCTCTTTTCTCCCATCTTTCCCCTTTCTTTCCTTCTTTCATCTTTCCTTTTCCCCTCCTCCTTCTGTTCCTTGTCCGTCCAGTTACTAAAGACGTTCGATCAATACTGCGAATTCAACAAGAGCCCGAATGGCACCGTCGTGATGCGGCCTACTCAGCCCGGAAAGAAGCTTATTGTCTTTTGCGATGAGTGTAATCTACCGATGCCTGATCGCTATGGAACGCAATCTGTAATTACGTTTATTCGTGAGATAACTGAAGCTGGGGGCTTCTGGCGCCTCATGCCTCAGCTAGCTCAAGGAGGGGGGCCGTGGGTGTGGGTAAAGGTGGAAAGAGTTCAGTTCGCAGGTGCATGCAATCCCCCGACCGATGCTGGGAGACATCCAATGACAGATCGGTTTCTACGCTTCTGTCCTCTCCTCTTCGTTGATTTCCCTGGAAAAGAATCTCTCAGACAGGTACGAAGCTTTGAGAAGTCAGAGAGAAGAGCGGAGAAAGAAAGAAAGAAGATGATGGTGTATGTAGGGGTCGAGATGTCTTTTTTGAGGTTGCTAACCAAGCACTGATGCTTAGGAAGAGAAGGAGGAAGAGGAGGAGGAGGAGTGGTATGAAAGAGGAAAGAGCAAGTCGTTCAATGGAAAACTCTCCTGATCCTATATTTTCACTGGGGCTGTTTCATCTATCTATCTTTAATCTAACTATCTTTGATCTATCTATCTTTGATCTAACTATCTGTCTTTAATCTTTAATCTTTAATCAATCTTTAATCTTTAATCTATCTATCTTTAATCTTTAATCTTTAATCTATCTCACTGCTCTGTTGTTCTGGTTTCGTTGTGTCAGTTCATTCATAATAGATTGTGTGAGAAGCTCTTTGTTTTCTCATCAGAGAAAGAGAGGAATTTCCTTCTCTCTTCACTGCCGTCACTTTCATTTTCCTCTACCAGATGTTGATAGTGGTGTACGTACACTTGACATGCAGCGACCTCCACCTCCCATTGAGGGGATTTCTATTTGCTAATGAAACAACATAAGAATGACAATGGCAATATGAGTAGTAACAAGAGCGTTGTTCATATGTGTCAGATAGAACCTATCATTGTTTGCATACTAATCATCCCTCTTCTCTTCTCCACCCCTTACTCCCCCTTGTCTCTCTTCTTTACAAGTCTCATCTCCTTTTCTGTCTTCACTTTTCTTCTTTCTTTCTTTCTCTTTTTACCACCTCTCTTTTTTCCTTTCCGATCGTCTTTTGTTTGCTTCTCTTCTCCGTGCTGCTTTTCTGATGGTCTCTTTCTACGATTTTGATCTTCCTTATGCTTCTCGTGTTTCTTCTCTTCTGTTGTTCTTTTCTCCCTAGATTTACGGGACGTTCAATCGCGCGATGCTCCGCTCCTTTCCGAAGCTTCGGCATCACGCCGAGTCTCTCACCGATTGCATGGTGGATTTCTACGACGAATTCTCGAAGTCTTTCACGGTGGACATGCAGCCTCACTATATTTATTCTCCTCGTGAACTAACACGGTGGAAGTTGGCTATGGCTGAAGCCTTAGAGGGAGGGAAACCGAGCGACGAAGGGGTTCTACAGAAATCAGGAACAAAGAGCTTCAATACCACAGCAGGAGCCGGCGGTGTATGGGGAGATACCTTCGGTGTAGGTACACCTGAGACAGTAGGCATGGATGTAGGGAGAATGGAGCCTGAAGATGTCGATGAGAAGATGATGATTCGAATCTATATCCATGAAGGTCTAAGAATCTTCTCCGATCGACTTGTACATGAAAGAGAAAGAAAGAAAACCGACCAAATGATCGATCAAATTACTCTTAGGTAAGACGGACAAGAAGGAGGAGAGATGGAGATGTGAAGACAGGGAGAGGGAAGAAGAAGGACAGGAGTATAGGAAGGAGTCCCGAGAGGGGAGAAGATAGAGACAGAGAGACATAGAGGGGTGTCGGTATTTGCGTCATCATGGTAATAAGAGAATAGAAGGGGAAAGTTTCTTGTTCTAGTTTGCACAGAAATAGACAGATAGATTAAAGATAGATGTATAGATAGATATGGATAGATAGATAGATAGATGGGCTCTTACACGTAGATGATGACTAGAGAGTTAGGAGGTCGATCAAGGATGGATAGAGATACATGGAAGGTAGAAAGGTAGATCAACAGGCAGACACTCCTTTCTATTTATGGATAGGATTGATCTAGCTGGTGGAACGGCGTGTACGTGTCGTTGGTGCCGTTTTAAAGGGGAGCTTATTGCTCCAGAGAAAAGATGAACTGATGGCTACTCCCTTCCTTCAGATTCGTTCTATTATTTATCTCCTCAATCACATCATGTCCTTCTGTACCATCGGCTCTATATGAAAGAGAAGAGAAGAAGACATAGTGATGGATGGCATCGATTCGTTCTTGTTTCATACTCGAGAGAATCGATTCTCTTCTAATGCTCTTCACCTCATTCTTTGCTTGTGAACTTGAAGATTTCCATCCTGAGGCAAGAAGATTGGCTCATCATCTCTCATACAATTTCTACACAAAACATGTCTTTACATCCATCCTTCTCTCTCAGCTTTTCTTTTTTCTTCTTACTTCATGTATCACTTTCTTTCTTACTTTCTCACGCTTTCGTTCTTTCTTTCTTGAACACCCTCTTTATCTCTGTCTGCCTTTCTTGCTTTCTTTCTGTCTTTCCCTTGTCTCAGGCATTTTGCAGCCGTGAGTGATTCGTCTGTATTACAGAGGCCAATCATCTTTACGTCCCTAGTGACAAAGCGTTATGAAGAAGTTACAAGAGAAGAATTGAGAGCTCTACTCCAAGGAAAGCTCCGCGTCTTCAATGAAGAAGTCTTCAACGTTCAGCTTGTGTTCTTTGACGAGGTTCTCGATCACGTCACACGCATCGATCGGGTGCTCCGACAGCCTTTAGGTCATCTTCTCTTAGTTGGAGCTTCAGGGGCAGGGAAGACGATCTTAACTCGCTTTGTTTCATGGATTGACGGTCTCTCCATCTTCCAAATCAAAGCTGGACGGAATTATAATACAGCGACCTTCGAGCAAGATCTACGTGTCGTAATGAAGAGGGCGGGAATTAAAGAAGAGAAGATCGCCTTTATTCTTGACGAGAGTAACGCTTTAGGCCCCGCCTTCTTAGAACGGATGAATGCGCTTCTCGCTTCAGGGGAGGTGCCTGGTCTCTTCGAAGGAGATGAATATACCGCTCTTATCAACGAATGTAAAGCCGCTTATGGAGCTGGGGAGTACTTGGCTTCGAATGAATCGAGTGAAATTTTCTCGAGATTTACAAGACAGGTGCAGAGAAATCTCCATATCATCTTCACTATGAATCCAGCTAACCCAGATTTCTACAACCGACAGGCGACATCCCCGGCTCTCTTCAATCGATGTGTCATCGATTGGTTTGGGGAATGGAACGAGAAAGCGATGCTTGAAGTCGCGAAAGCTTTTACCTTACCTCTATCTCTACCACCTGAAGGATTTGACGATATAACTAAAGGAGCAGCAGGGACAGCTGGCGTGACGCCTCTCTCGATAGGAGGAGGGGGAGAAGAAGGAGGAAGTGGAAGAGGCGGAGGTGGGGCAGATGGAACGGATGATACACAGTCGGCAGGTAGGTCGATGAGGAAGGAGGAATGAAGAGAAGGATCTTCTAAAGAGAGAAGAACAAGAAAAAAGAAGAGAGTCTCTAAGATGGATGAGACGGGGAGAGAACTAAAGACATAGAGACATCAGATAGAGATAGATAGGTAGATAGACTTAAGAGAAAGTGGGGGGGGAGGGGGAGGGGGGGACATTGTGGGTGATTGAAGTTCGCTTTGTACCATGAGGGAAGGAGGCGAGAAGATGGGGGAGATAAGGATGAGAGGAGTCGTGGGCTAAGAGGCCTCTAAGAAGAAGAAAAAAGAAAGGAACACAGCTGAAAGAAGAACAAGCAAGAGGAAGAAAAGGGAGGTTAGGAGGATTTGTGTAAGAGATAGATAGACAAGGGTCTGTATATCTATATATTATAGATGTGAGATGTTCCTACTTGAATGCATGTGTCTGCGGTGTAGAAGAAAAATCCACGGAGCTTCTTTACTTTACTCGTGTTTCTCTCTCTCGCTTTCTTTGGCTGTTCCTGTACAGTAGCGTAAGTTAGATCTGTCTCTATCTCTCTGTGTATATCTATATGGATGTATACATATGCAGGTATCTCTGTCTACTAAAGTCCATCTCCCCGTTGGCTTCAGAATGTTAAGTCTCCTGCATTTCCTCTCCCTCTGTCATCTTTCTTTTCTGTCTTCTCTCCTTTCCCTTCTCTCTTGTCCTTCTTTCTTTCTTGTCCTTTCTTCTTCTTCTCGCTCTTCTTTTTATCTCTCCTCTTCTTCGTCTTCTCTGTCTTCTTCTTTGTTCAGCTCCTCTTGATCCTGAAGATGAAGATCGACGTATGCGTTTAGCTACATCGATTGTGGCTTTCCATGCGGCTGTGGCCTTGAGTAATAAGAGTCTGCAGCGAGCAGGAAAGAAGAGTAACTGGATGACTCCCCGAGATTTCTTGGACTTTCTCCATCATTTCGTGAATCTTGTGGGAGAGAAAGGAGACGCGACAGGGGAACAACAGCGTCATTTGCATGCAGGGCTTCAGACATTGAAGGTAGCGGAAGAACAAGTTGCGGAGATGCGATCTAAACTGACAGAGAAAGAAGCAGTTTTACAAGAGAAGAATGAAGAAGCGGAACAGAAGATGCAACAGATGGTGCAACAGCAGGCAGAGGCAGAAGAGAAGAAGCGAGGGGCAGAGCAATTAGCTCGGAAACTAGACGAACAGACAGGTGTGATCGATGAGAGAAGAGAAGTAGTCCAGCAGCAATTAGCTGAGGTAGAGCCGTTACTACAGGAGGCAGCGGAAGCGGTAACGAACATCCCTAAGAAGAGCTTAGACGAATTAAAGTCCATGGCGAATCCCCCGGCTATGGCGAAGATCGCTGTGGAGGCTGTAGCGGTCTTGATAACTGATGCAGGAGATAAGCCGTTAACTTGGGAAGATGCGCGCAAGGTATTGAAGAATCAAGATTTCATTAAACAGGTCGTTAACTTCGATTGTAGTGGGGTCTCTCAGACAACTCGACGACGTATTCAAACCAAGTTCATTAATGGAGGAGAATGGGATTTAGAGAAGATCAACCGTGCAAGTAAAGCCGCAGGTCCTTTAGCTAAATGGGTGGAGAGTAGTGTCGCTTTCGTCACTATAAGCGAGCAGGTAGATCCTTTACAGAAAGAGATTGAAGTGTTAGAGCGGGAGGCGTTAGAGAATAAAGAAGAACTTCTCAAGCAGCAGGAACTTATCTCTCAGCTCGAGGTGAAGCTTCAACAGTATAAGAAAGACTACGCACAATTGATCTCCCAAGTCCAAATCATTCAAAGGGAGATGGAAGATGTTCAAAAGAGATGTGGTCGTTCTATGAGTCTCTTAGAGAATCTCGGATCTGAGAAAGAACGTTGGTCAGAGCAATCGGAGGTGTTACAACAAGCTGCCTTTACGTTTATAGGAGATAGCTTATTAGCTGCGGCATTTTGTGCTTATCTCGGGTTCTTTGAATATGCACATCGACAGCGTCTCTTAGAAGAATGGCAAGATATCTTAACGTTAGAGCGAGTAAGATATCGCTCGGATCTGTCGTATGTGGATTTCTTATCCATCCCTTCGGAAAGATTACATTGGATTGCATGCGGATTACCTCCCGATGATTTGTCGATCCAGAACGCGATCATCCTGAAGAGATTCCTTAGGTATCCTCTTGTCATAGATCCAGCAGGTCAAGCTATGAATTATCTCTCACAGCTCATGGCAGCAAAGAAGCTCACGAAGACCTCCTTCACGGATCAGAATTTCCTGAAGATTCTCGAGTCTTCCTTGCGATTTGGGACGACCATGTTGATCCAAGATGTTGAAAAAGTTGATCCTATTCTCAATTCTGTGTTGAATAAAGAAACACATAAACTGGGAGGTCGTGTTTTGATCACTGTAGGAGATGCGGAAATCGATCTATCTCCTGCCTTTCTCATGTTCTTAGCCACTCGAGACCCCACGGCGCAGTTCACACCTGATCTATGTAGCCGCGTAACCATCGTTAACTTCACGTTAACGCCGTCTTCTCTTGTGAATCAGTGTCTAAATCTCATTCTCAAGAGTGAGAGACCCGACGTAGATAAGAGAAGATCCGATATGCTAAGATTACAAGGCGAGTTCAAAGTGAAGATCAGAGAGCTTGAAGATGGTCTCTTACAAGCCCTATCAAATGTCAAGGGAAGTAGTATCTTAGACGACGACGCCGTCTTAGCAACCATGGAAAATCTCAAGAATCAAGCAGCGGAAGTGCAAAGAGAAGCCGCACGTACCGAAGAAGTTATGAATGAAGTGGAACAGACAAGTCAAATGTATATGACTTGGGCTTTAGCTGCTGGAAGGATCTACTTCACGCTTCTTAATCTCTCAACGGTCTCCTTTCTCTATCAATATGATCTACGTTTCTTCTTCAGTAAGCAAAGCGAGTCTTTTTGTCGATTCGGAGGGAGAGAGCATTGTATATGGAAGGAAGAGCTTCTTATGAGAGGAAAAGGGGGAGGAGAGTAGGAGGGGGTTAGAGAAGAGGATAGATGAGAGGGCTAGCCATATCGAGGTGGTGGATGTAACCAATCATGATGATCAGGAATGACGGGGTTGTTGCTCTTCTTCGTCTTTGAGTCTAGATTTCTTTACTTGTCTTTCTTTCATTCCTTCGTCTATTCTTGCTTCATTCATAGATGATGCTGGAGATGCATAATAGTACGAGGTACATGTATACAGAGAGATATGTCGATGGAGACAATATTGGTAAAAATCTGTATACTCCCGTTTCTTGTCTGTCGCCATGGCGCTTGTGGATGTGCGCGTGACGCCGCGTTGGATAGCATCAGGAATGCCGAGAGATTTATAGATGGATAGATAGATCAAAGGTAGATAGATAGATGGATAGATAAAAGAGAGATAGATTCAAGATAGAGAGATAGATAGATAGATAAACGAGAGATGGACTGAAGATAGATAGAGGATGTGAGTCGAGTGTGGGGGCGTCTTGTCAGTCTGAACGTCTGTTTGTGTTGGGAGGAAGGAAAGGGAGAAGAAGTAGGGGATGTGTATGTACGTGTATGTATATCAAAGACAGCATTTTCATAGCAGTGGTATCTACCTACATTCTCGCCCCCCTGCATGTCTTGAGGATTTCATGTTTTTCTCAGTCGTGTATCAGCTCTCCTTTGTGCCTGTCTATATACATCTGTGTTTATGTATGTACACCAGAGTCTATGGCTTGCGCAACTCATTCCTCTGAATCTTCTCTCTCTAGCGCACCCGCAGTCTTTGGCCCACACTTCCTCCGTGAGAAGGCCTTCTGCTCTTCCTATCAATCACTAAAGTCTACATGTATATATATGTTTACATACAACTCTATGGATTTTTATGTTCATGTGTAGATCCACCTAATCCACTGTATATGTCTACGTATATAGGTGTGCAGAATGAGGACTAGCATCGCTCAGTGGCCGTTGTTAGCTTTCAACTGCATGCGTCAGGAGAGATTAGGATTGTCTCTTCCATGAAGTTCATTGCTTGCTATCTTAGGCAGGTCGTCGTGGATCATTCTCTCTTTCAACAAAAACCTTGTCGTTTTATTTGAAGATGCCTTGTATCTATGTATAGGGACATTCTCCTGCATGCATATTTACAAAGTGACAGGTTGTTTGCATGCGTTACGTGGGTGATGATCCTTTCTCTTTATTAGAGATCCTCAGTTTCACATTCGTCTTTTTCCGTATTCTGCTTCTTCCTTCATCCTTTTTCTTTTCCTCTTCTTTTGTGGTTCTCCTTTTCTTTCAGATATCTTGAGCGACACCTTACGTTCTCCTCGTCTCGACACTGTAACGGGGCGTGATGACTATGAAGGAAGATTGAATCTCCTATTGGAGGAGCTGTTCTCTATGACCTATCAACGCCTAGCCCCAGGTCTGCGCCATACAGATCGCTTAGTAGTCGCTCTTGAGATGGCGCATATCCGTGCTGAAATTGACCTAAAGACAAGTATATCTAGCCCGGAATTCCAACTTCTCTTAGAGGGTTCGATTCTCAAGGGATCTGCATCTTCTTCTTCCTCAGGAGATTCGCCAGGAGGTGATCTACAAGATAGCAATGTGATTAAAGCGCGAGACGATGAGAACAGCCCTGAAGATGATCTTCTTCAGGGAGAAGGGGGGGGAAAGAAGAAAGGTTCGAGACAGCGAGAGAAAGAATGGAGAGAGGATTTAGACGGCCATGTGAATATCGAGCAGATCAAAGCTTTACAGAAGCTTTCTTTACTCCCTGCTTTCTCAAATCTTGAATCGGTTATGTCGCAGAATAAGAGCCAATTCATTGCCATGGTGACAAGCAATGAGCCCGAGAAGGCCATTCCGACCGCCTGCTCTTTCAAAGATGATAGTAGTGCTAACAACCAAGAGGAGGATGAAGAAGAAAAGACCGACGGAGGGAATGACTCTGAAGGCGTAGGGGGATTGTCGAAGACCTTCGGCGTAGGGGGGAGAATGTCGAAATTGAAGTGGTTAAGAAAGCTAAGAGAGTTATTACTCATCAAAGCCTTACGTTCAGATCGCGTGACTTTACTCTTAGCCTCCTTAGTCGAATCGGTTCTAGGAGAGGGGTTCTTAGATGTCCCTGAGTTGACTCAGAGTCACTTCTATGATATCATAGAGCATCAAGCGTCGCCTAGTATTCCTATAGCTTTGGTCTCAGCCCCTGGATTCGATCCTAGCTCGAAAATCACGACGTTAGCATCGGCTTATAAACGGCAAGTGACCTCCATAGCTATGGGAAGTAAAGAAGGGTTTCTCCTAGCTGAGAAAGCCATTTCACAAGCATCCAGACAAGGACATTGGGTTCTCTTCAAGAACGTCCATCTTTCAACCAAGTGGTTACAAGATCTTGAAAAGCAGTTATATCGCATGCAAGGAACTCATCCATCCTTCCGGATCTTCTTAACCATGGAATTCAGTCCAAAGATTCCTCTGAACGTCATGAGATTATCTCTCACCTTTGTCTTTGAGCCACCGTCAGGGGTGAAGGCTTCTCTCTTACGGTCATATGCTATGATGAATGCTGTTAGTAGTGCTGCCGCTTCTTCATCTTCTTCAGCAGGAAAGAAAGGAGCTATAGGGAATCATAAAGGGGACGAAGATCAAAGCTTAACTGTTGAGAGACCTCCCTTAATGGCTCGAACACGCCTACAATTCCTATTAGCTTTCTTGCATGCCATTGTCTTGGAGAGAAGAAGATATTCGCCAGTAGGCTGGTGTAAACAGTATGAATTCTCAGACGCAGATCAAGTCTGTGCGCTAAAGATCATTAACTCATGGATCGATGCTGTCGCTTCGATAGGAGGGGGGGGAGGTCTTATGGCGGAAGTTATCGCACCTGAACGACTACCTTGGAATGCTATAAGGACCCTTATCAAACAAGTCTGCTATGGAGGAAGATTAGATAATCCTGTTGATCAGAAGTGAGTTGTTTCCAAGAAAGAGAAAGAAGGATTAGAAGGGTTTGTGGTTCTATTGTGGGATGGGTAACATTATGACATACTACAGACTCTTCATCTAGCTCATTCGCGCGGTGGAGCTCTTTTCTGTCTCTCTGTCTTTCTATCGATTTTTCTTTCCTTCTTTCTCTTCATGCGTGGGGCGAGGTGTACGGACACCCTGTCGTTTGCTATGTTGCTCACGATGAGAGAAATGCTTGGATGTACATCTGTAGACTGATGTATATACAGGATATATCAAGATCTATAGATATTATGGGTATGTATAGTTTGCAGGAGGTAGACAAACATCTAAGTATGACTATCTCAACTCTCAATTTCTTCTCGTCTCTCTCGTGAACTAAGCGACTACTTTGACTCTGCATGCATCTATCTATCTATATATCCTTGTCGGTCTTGTAGCTTTCTGTTCTCAAAGGGGCTTGATCTTCTTTCTTCTTCTTCTTACAGTTTTCGTCTCACTACCTGTCAGTCTACTCCTCTACTCCTTCTGTCTCCTCTCTCCGGACAGTTAAGATGTGAATAGACACAGAACAAGAAGAAAGAAAAAGACTCTTTCTTTCCTTCTTTCCTTCATTCTTTCTCCTATTTTTTGGTATCTTCATCTTTCTTCCCATTCTTTTTTCTTTCTTCCTGTCTTTTTTCCTGTGTGCGATCCCCCCCTAGAATCTTGGGATCTCTCGTTGATCACCTATTTCAGCCATCAGCTTTCGACGCTTCTTTTGCCTTGAATATCATGGCCGAACCAGAGGTCGAACGCTTAAACGCCAATTCCGACACCTCCGATGCTTCTTCTTCGTCTTCAGCTGATCATCTCCCTCTCATCTTACAAGCCCCCGATCTTCATAAGCATGCGACGGCCTATGAGGCATGGGCAGACCAGTTGTCGAGTGTCGATAGTCCAACATGGCTAGGTTTTTCTTCGCATGCAGAGAGGCTGTTGGCATCTCGACAATCGTTATCAGCTATTGGATCATGGTCGGCACTTCATCTAAGAGGCAACGAAGAAGCCCACGACTTCCAGGCGATCATCTCTAAGAAGGCGAAAGCTCCTTCATCCGGCGGAGGAGGAGCTGCGAAAGCAGTCGTGAGAGGAGGCATAGAGAAGCTCACTCAACAGCTAAGTCGACAGATGTCTACAGAATCACATCACCACCAGCATGGCCCTGCGGCCGCCTCGGGAGAAGGAGAAGGCGGAGGAAGCTCATGGCTAACCGATCTCCTACCTGGAGTGAATGCAATCATAGATATGCTACCTGACGAAGTTCCCGAGATGAAGAGAACAGAAGACACCGTCCGAGACCCCATGTTCAGATGCTTTGAAAGAGAAACGACCGTCGCAAGAAAGTACGTCGAGAAAGAGAAAGGAAAGGGGGTGTTGTCATGTGCATTCATGTCTTTTGTCTGTCGTACTGCTCTTCTGGATGGGTGCACGGAGGGGGGGGTGGAGAGTTCTGTGAGAAGGAAGACCTTGTCTTACGGCTTCGTGGCTTGTCCGGAGGTATCTGTTCTTCTTTCTTCTTGTGGACATACAGAGGAGTGAATCTTTCTCAGTCTTTCATTGTGGTGAAATAGTCAACTACTTAGTTAGATGATGGCTTGAAAAAGAAGGAGAAGAAAACGTTCGAATGGCTGGGTTTGTCTTCTGAGTTCACTGATGACGATATGGCGTTGTATGTTCAATTGGCTTGGTACCTGGATATGGCAGGTAACTATGCTACTAGGAATGTCCTCTCGAGGGAGCGTGTGAGCGAGCTGTCATCTCTGGTGCCAGATAAGACATACAAAGTAGGAAAGAAGACTACTCACTTCTTCGGGGATGGGTGGAGGTCTTTTCATCTTCCTATAGTGCCACAACTACGTTGATAGAATACCAACTCGGCATCGCAGATCGCACTCTAACTTCGGTGTTCTTTCCACGTACCGAAGTACGGACAAAAGACACACATGCCTCTGTATGTACGTCGCCTTCTCTATGTTCCTTCGTTTCAGGTATACGTGTACATATGTATGTATAAGCAGATCTATCTATCTATCTTTAATCTATCTGTCTATCTCTAGGGGAGGTGTTGCATCATTCATGTATTTTTATCCTTTTCTTCGTCTCTCTTCCTTTCCTCCTTTCATTTTCCTTCAGATTGTTAGCATCGATTCACGACTCCTTGAGCCAGCTTGTTCTTGTCTGTAAAGGAGAGATGAAGCTAACGAACGCTCTTCGAGATCTAGCTCAGCATATAAGCTCATCTCAAGTCCCTGCGGAATGGCGACGTGTCTATACATCAGCACCACAGCTCAAGCTAGCCGAATGGATAGAAGATTTTAGTCGCCGGCTAAAGCACTTAATGCTAGTTGCCACCTCATTTAAGAGTACAAGAGGCTTGGATTCACAAGAGAGGTTGAAAGACCTTCGAGCATCTCTTGTACGTCAATCAGATGGCGGTAATCTAACACAAAGACGAGTATGGCTTGGAGGGCTTCTCTATCCTTCAGCTTATCTTACAGCTACACGACAGGCAGTCGCCCAAGCTAAAGGATGGTCTTTAGATGATCTGGCGATGGAAGTTACCGTAGGAGTTAATGAACCTGAAGATGATCAATCCTTTGTTATGACGGGAATCACCATTGAAGGAGCTGCTTGGGACCCTGATATGAAGGTCAGCTCTATGCGAATCTCTATGGTAGATGGCTTCTTCATCTATCGATCGTCCATTTCTCTCTTTGTCTATCTTCAGTCGATCTATCTGTTCATCTATTCTGAGTCTTTTAATTTGTCTTCATCTGTCTTTGATTTATCTATCTCTCTGGCTATCCATCTGTCTACCTTTCCTGAATCTATCTATCAAACCCGTACGACTAATCTAGCTACCTTCCCGAAATGTTTCTTCCTCTCTCTAATCTCTCTATTTATATCTATGCTCGCGCGAGATAAAAGATCTAGTATATATATATATCAATATATATGTAGATAGATGGCGGAGATTTGCCTTTAATCTTAGAGTAGTAGAGGTATCGTGGTGGGATGTGTTGAGAAGTTTCATTCATTGGCTTCAACAAGTAACAGCCCGAGTGACCCCTTGTGTAACGCAAGGCAGAAAATTAAGACGGGGACTCCGACTTAGAGAAAAACCATGTGGAGAATGCACTAGGAGTAAGCCGTGTGCATACGTTGCAAGAAGGAGAGAGAGATTTCCTACCAATGATGATATTCACAAGAACAGAGGGCTTCGAGGATGGGAGATGACCAACAGACAGCTTGGCTAGTGACCAAGATCAAGAAGGGTGCACTGAAAGGCAGAGGCGCGACAGTGGCAGTTGTGTCGCGCGCGCTTACCATGAATGGTGGTAGGTCATAGTAGACAGATATCTTGTTGTGACGTAACGAATAGGATTTCTTTCTCGTCCGTCTTGAAGGAAAGGAAGGCGACTTACAGGCGGCGTTCCTCCACACGTAGATATCTTAGAACCCCCGAGGGAAGGTGCTTCTTCGTATGATACACACCTGTTTGGTTATAGTATCTGTACGTACACTCGAAACAGTAGAGATGACTTGCTATATATAAGAAGAAGAAGAGGTCCAGTGAAAGCATCGCATATGTTTATATTATATTGTGTATACTATACATCTATCTCTATGTCTACACATGTGTATAAAGTGCAATGAGATGTGTGGATGGTATCTGTTCGTTTTCTTCAGTGCTTATCTCTTACGGAAAGCCTGACAGCATCCTTACCGCCTGTTGCTATGCGATGGTGGCACAAGGATGAAGGCCCTAAGGTCACCTTCCCTGATAAGACACCTCTCGACATCCCTCTCTTCCTTAACCATGCTCGCACGTAAGGCTTTCTCATCGAGCAGCTAACTACTTCACTGAGTACCGGTCTGTATGCTCCAAGAACATATGAAAGTCCGAGAGAAGTCGTTGAGCGTTATTCTCTACCAAAATCTTTCTATGTTCAATCTGTGCATCTATCTATCTATTTATCTATTTCTCTATCTGTCTATCTCTTTAATCTATCTATCTATCACCTTTGTCTGTGTCTCTATTTATCTGCAATCAATCCATCTATCATCTACCTCTGGCATTGCGTGTGTGATGCGTTTAGAAAGGTGGACCTTGAATAGTTAATCCATGTGTGGGGGCTCTTCTTTATCCACTCACTGCTCAGCCATTCAACAGCAGCCGTCAGCGTAAAGGTCATGTTCTGTCTCCCTTGACGGCCTTCATAATTTACTTGAAGAGAAGTAATTGACAGAGGGCGATAATGGTGATGATGCAGTTTAGATAGATAGGCTTATAGATATAGATAGATAGATAGATGGCCAGGCTGCGTCGTGTGTATTTACAGCTGCCGTATAGGAAAATATACACTTATTTCTACTTTTACGATCTTGTCTTTTTGAAACGTCATTATTCTCGTCATCATCTTCGGCGTAGGCAGGTCTCTTGCAGCGAGAGAAGCGCCTTAGTTGCGGACAGCCTTTGTTGTCTGGTAAAGGGACCGCGGGGAAGGAAGAAGGAATCGAATGGATCTCTTTGTATCTCAAGGTGTGTTTATGTATACGTGATGGTTCCTTGTTTACACAAATCGATGAAAGATACAAGGCAAAAAAATAAACCACAGGAATCGTCCTTCCTTGATATTTCCGGCTAGGAGATGTTGAGGAGGGTGAGGTAGAAAAGGCTGTTCACACATGCTGTCATCTGTTTTGCGGTTTCCAGATGATTGGTCGGTCACTTTGATTTGATGGATTTGCTTACTTTCCTCCCCTGTTCTTTTTCTCTTCTTCTTGCAGGGAGCTTGTAACCTTCTGTAAACTGCCCTTCCCTCGCAACGTCCAATCGGACGTGTGGGTGCAACGGGGAACTTCGCTCTTTCTTTGGAGCGATTTGTAGAGCAAATCAAACAAGAAAAACAGGATGTCTCCATGAGAGCGTCTCTGGAGTGCGTTTAGTTCTGAGAGGCCACAGGAGCAAGAGAGCGTCAAGGTGGCCCCGTCCCGTTGTTATCAACCGGAGAAACTGACGTTTTGCTGCTCAAGGGGGGGGGGCGCCCACGAGGCGTGGTATAACTGTCAATCGAGTGTACCACAGCAATCTGTCGAGGGTGATCGAGCCAGGGGACAGGGCCGCACACGGTGTTTCTGTGTGCAGGGATGGATTTATCGATTCCCATCTAGAAACGTGTTTAGCAGCATTAGTAGCGGACGTCTTATTGCATCGTCATCGGTCTTTGTTTCGGGTGCTCAGGAGACAAGGTGGAGTGAGTGAATGTGGCGATGCGTCGTTTTGCTCAGTGGGTCCGATAGGAAAACGTGCTTGTGTCTTTTTCTGGGGTGAGGTCGAGAAAGAAAGGTTTTCACTCCGCTTTGAACAACGACTTAGTCCGTACGGATGATGCGGTCTTCGTCCTTTTTGTAAAAGTTGCGGTAGACGGCACCTACCGTTCTTTTCATTTTTGAGCTGGCCTTGCCACTCGAAACCGGATAGCGTGAGAGAGGAAAGGTGAACGGGGTGCTGCCCCTGTTGAGCTGTTCGGCTAGACTTGCTGTGGAGCCCCAGGATAGAAGCTTTGGGGTTTCCCAGGCAAAAGAACCATGTTTAAGCCTGTCGCTTTTGTCGGCAGATATGCGGCATGCCCTCACCCCTTAGACTAAAGAACTGGACCTAGCCTTTCTCGGTTCTATTTATAGACGGTACACAGCTGCCATTTGCGAAACTGAAAAGAACGGACGATGGCAGCTTCCCCGCAAAGACACGTACATACACCCGTGGAAGGGAAGCCCTTCGGCCTGCAACGATTTCAGCCTCACGGACAAGTCCGGCTCCACGTGGTCTTTTTGATATACGCGGTGAGACTTCGGCCTCGTTAGCAAGAGGACGGACGTCAAACGAATGGGAAGAACGGCAATGGCAGCGAGACACCGCGCGTACACCACTTGCGAACATTTTGGTACTGCGATGGGTCTAACAGTGCTGCTCTGTGGCCCCACGGAAGTCAGATATACCCTTCTTCAGGAGCGCAGTGGTGGCGATCGTTCCTTTCCCTAGACTGGTGTGCGTCTGCGCGGGTAAAGAGGGGCACACGGGCTGCCGCCAGTTAGCATGCCTTGCCCGCCTCCGCAGCAGGGAGGTCGATGACCTTGCTCAAGCCGTCTTCGCCGGTCTCCTAACGTCGGCCGCTTCAGGTAACTGCTAAGAGAACTCTACTGACATTTTTCTCTGCCTTTCGAAAGCTCCCTCGTCCAAAGCTATAGAAATACGCAGCCCCCCCCCCCGGTTTGAGACGATCACCAGCGGCAAACCGTGATGAGCCACGAAGGAGGAGGGACTCTGCCGTATGTTCGCCTCCGGTGGCGACACTGATGAGGTTGAAATAACCTGTTGCGTCCAGCTCAGTCAAGGATTCTTACTCGCTATCGCATCAGAGCGCATGTATCGACCAGCAGCGTCGGGAATGGTCTGCCCCTCGTCATTTACCGTTCAGTGTGCGCGCAAGAGCACAAATCAGCAGCTTCAGCTGCCACGTGCTTGAAGCTATCGCTAGTTTTCTCCTCTGTGTTTCACCCTGGGTAAGCCAGAGAACTCTAATCACAGGGTTCTGCCAAATGGTTCCTTAAGGCTGCCTGTGAGGATACCCGCGAGGCAAAACCAGAGAAAAGAGACTGGGGCTTGCATGTGGTTTTGGCCGTTCTGCGGACTCCTGAATCTTACTGTCTGGTAGGAGTCGGAGCGCGACAGGGCACTCTTGCTTGAGTTGTCGCAAAGAGAGATGAGGCGTCTCACGTAGTGTGTGGCGTCGCCTTATGGGACTTCTCTACTGGATTAATTACCTGGCCCCACAGATAGCTTCATCTACGCGCTTAGCAGTCGATGTTCTGTATGGGGCTGGTGGAACGTAGCAGTGTTTGAGCTGGTTTTATTGTCGGCCCACACAGGCAGCTTTAAGGAGCGCACAGCAGGTACTGTCCGGCTCGAACATTCCCGGGGCACAGAAAGCCTCATCTGCGGCCGCGCACCTGACGAGGTGGTCACCGGGTGGCTGAAAAAAGCCCTTGAACGGCAAGGTAATCTGTGCTGTTCGGTCGACGCTGGGAGGGTGTCCTGAGAAGTACTATTGCTGTTGCTTCTTAGCAAGAAAAAATCCTTTCCCGCTCTTCACGTCCAGTGGCCATAACGCTGTAACTCTCATCCGAGTCGGCCCCATTCTGGCCTCAGCCGTCGGGCGCTGTTCCGATAGGTTACCGCGTGGCTGCGCGGACTGGGTCTACCCTGCCGCCCCACCTCTCACCTCAGCCGAAGATACGAAGAGCTTTTTTTTTTTTCTCCGGACTGGCAGGCCCGATTTGTGGAGTGTTTGAGCCGCCCCACGGTCCTTGCTTGGAACGCTCAGTTAGGCTGATCCAATGAAGCTTTCTCCCCAGATAGCACTCGAGTGCACTGGGTGATAAATCACCGTAGTCACGGTGAAACGTAGTGTCGGACCGTTTTGAGTTCATCGCCCTTGGTCGTAGGCCGCTGCCTACTAGCTTACCGGGCTGACGAAACGCTGCGGATTCATAGTCGACATTCCTTGTTACAATACAGCACGCGCTCTCATCGCATGTTCTACGAGTCGTCAGATTCTTCAAGACCGACCCTGCTCACGGTGCGGACGCTACGCGTTCCAGCTTTCCAACATGAGCCCTTTGCGTTTCGCTTCTGCGTCACCACGCCCGGCGTCTTTGGAGGAGCCGCAATGCGCGTCTTCAGATACCCTTGCTTTGCAAGAAATACTCTCTCTGCCTTCTGAGGCACCCTCGCCCATAACCCTCAATCACAGCGACACACGGCCTGCACTATTCCACTCTCATTCTCCGGCCCGGAGCCAATCGCCTCAAACTCCCCCTCCCCTACCTGACCTTCGCGGGAGTACCAGCCCGCAGCGCCACAGGTCTGGGGCATCTCCATCTTTGACGTCAGCAGGTGTTGTAAGTAGGAAAGGTGAAAACCTTCTCGAAGAAGCTCATCACCGCTTGACTGGAAGGTCGTGCCAGCTCGCCTGGACATCCTCATCTCTCAGCAGCGGAGAAGTGGTGGAGGCGCTTGGGACCGAGGCGCTTGGGACAGACTCGCACGGCCACAGTCTGACCGCAGCAGCAAATCCTGACGCTGACCTTGCTTACGTTCCTGTACACGTATACAGGCATCGAGTAAGCAGGCACGGGAGCTCAGCAAACAGTCGAGTACAGACGCCTTCGCCTTCCAGGGACGTTGGAGTGAGTCTCCCAGACACGTGTTTGCCGGAGTGCTTCGCCGCGATTGAGGGACAGGCAGAAAAACCGCAGAAGAAAGATCCGGTGTCGCCGTCAGCGGAGCGGATGTCGGCTCTCAATCCTCCTCCGCTTCTCCAAGCAACAGCCGTCGCTGCATCTCCCCCACCAGAACGGAAGAACATGGCAACAGACGGTAACGAGACCGTGCAGCTCGCGATGCCGCAGCTGACAGTCAAAAAACTTGAATCTCAGGCCTCAGTGGGGTCTTCTTCGGGCGACGAAGACCGGGTCACCCCGGAAATCGACCTAGTGGCTTTGGCGAAGCGGGTGGGAGCGTCACCCGAGCAAACCAAGAAGAAGTTTGCGGCCAGTAGTTCTTTCAATACGCATAAAGGAAAAAACGGGAGTGGCAGCGGAGTCAACTTTGCCCCAGCGGTGAGGCCAGTACTACCCAGAGGCTATGTAGCAGAGAAACCCGTCACGGCAGCACGCGGGAAGGGACTCTGTCTCCGGACCGCAAGAGATACTTTCTGCAGACCTCCGGAACTGCGGCTAGGCTTGCCTAGTGCGGTGGACACGTCACACGTGCGTCGTGCGGGGGCATCTATCGGTCCCCCCGCTCATAGCCCTCTCTACACGTGCTTCATAAATGTCTCCTTCTGTGAACCCGTGATCGGAACCCCCTTAAGGCCTCAGGTTCACTGGTTAAGACTCAGAGGGACAATACCAAGACGTTCCTGGCCCCGCCATGGCTGTGAGTGTTGCGCAGAGTCTTGCCTTTTGTCACCACCCCCTACGAGAGCAAAATACACAAGCCATGATGGGCTGCTAGCTGCGAGGCCAAAGAACTGCACTCACCCAGATCTTGCGGCAGACCTAACGCTTGGTCACACAGAGGCTAGATAGAGTGAAAAGAAGCTATTCCTAATGATGCTGGAGATCTGGGACTCTCCATAGGGGTAACTAGAGCAGCTCTCGAGGCTGACTACGATCCAACTGCTTTTGACACTGTATTTCATCCAGCCCGAAGTTGCGCTTATCGATAAGCCATCCTACCCGACAACGGATGAGGGACCAAGGGCGTCAGGAGACTGGAGACGAAGGAGCTCCGCCCTGGCCTTCGAGGCCAGGAGAATGCTCTCCGAGCCAGAAAACTCCCTGTCACCTCCCTGCGACCCGACAAGAAAACCTTCTCCACCACGGACCCCCGGCCGAATACGGTCACTATCCCTTTCGATCGGCGCTGATATGAAATGCCAGATTCTCAAACAAGAGCAGGAAGTGGCAGCTGCCGAGGTAAGCGAGTGGCACTGAAGTCTGCTCCGGGCCAGTCATGATGTGAAATGCATAAGGGATGATACGGTCTCACTCGCAAAAAAGCAACGCTACTTGTCGGATTGTGCGCTAACGAGCGGCTGACCCTGGGGACAGCAAATCCCGCGTCTACGATTTGTGATGGCCCAAGTGGAAAATCACGAGTACTGACGTCTCCGTCACACGTTTCTTTCTCAAAGTTGACAAGAGGCTTCTCAATCGGCGAAGCACCCCGACATCTTAGCTTGTCGAAGCATCAGTGAATGCGTGTAGACTACGACTACTGAAGATAAGCATCCCACATTTTGAATCCGGTCAGAGCGGCTCTTTTCACTATTGCAGGCGGCAGAAGAGGCAAAGAAGGAGGAAAGCAGCGAAGCTAAGAAGCAGCGATGGAGAAGGAGAACGACGGCTTCGCACCTTATGATCCCGCAGGCGGAGGGGGGTCTTGCAGCTGCCGACGGGAGCGAGGAACTGGAACGACTGAGGCAGCACAACCGCGACATCAGGGACGGGGACGCCGGAGATGCAATAAGTGTCCGTGTAAGCTGCCGCACTGATTTGTCTTCTCACCCCACGCGCGTCCCTCACCAACATCGAACTCGTGGCGGGTCGCCTCAGGATCGTGTTTTCTTCGCGTGAGGGAAGGCGGGGAAGGCACTGCAAAGCTGGTGATAGATCTGCTAACTTTGGCGCCGCATAGCAGACAACCAAACCGGCAAGGCTGTGCTATAGCTTGTCAAGCGATCCACAAACTTTGTGAAGGCGAGTGGAGTAGGTAAGCACCTTCTAGCCTCCCATGCCAAGAAGAAGCCGCTGCCTGCGTATCGCTGTCGAACACTGCCAGGTTTCTGACACATGCAACCCGAGGTCGATCAGCGGAGACCCGGAGTTATGACTGTGCGTCTGTTTTAGAGTGCAGGCGCAAGCACAACGCCTTCCGAATCTGGGGGATGGAAGAGGCGAGGTTCAGCTCTTGCGGAGAGAGCCGTGTTCATGCCTGAGGAGCCCTCTGGAACTGAATCATTCACTGCACGGACCCCGTCGCCTCCCCGCTCACCCGGTCGGAACCGGACACTGTCTCTTTCCGTACCTCCTGACCTGCTCAGGGAAACGGAGGAGCAGCAACGCCGAGATGAGAAACAAGAAGAGGCTCTCCGCGCCACAGAAGAGAATCTGAATAAGCTCCAAGCGGAGCAAAAAGCCCTACAACAGCTGCTACAAGAACAAGCAGAACAGCACCGCAGGCAGATGCAACAGCAGCAGGAACTTCTGGAAACGCTCCTCCAACAACAGCGCCACCTGGAAGAGAAGGAGAAGGAGATTGAGAAGCAGCAACAAGAACTGAACTCGAAGCAGCAGAATAGTTCGCAGACCAAAGAGGACGAAACCCGGACCACCAGGCAGACTCTCACGGGGCAGCAGCGGCAGCAGCTACAGGATCAACTCAAGCAGCTTCAGTATATCCAACAAAACAGGCCGAGGAAGTCCAAAGCTGGGGGGGAGGGTCTCACGGAAACCGGCTCCGCATCAGCGGAATCTAAAGCAGCAGAAACCACTTCATCTTCAGAAAGAATCACAAATCCCTTTTCTGTTGTTGATAGGATACACAAATACTTAGTGGACCCTGAAGTTCTCCTGGTAGACGTGAGGTCACCTCAGGAATTCGGCGTCGAAAAAATATCAGGAAGCATCAACCTGCCTAGCGAGCAGTTTCTCGCGTGCCTGCATCTGCTTCCGCAAAACAAAGAAACTCCCCTGCTCGTGTATTGCTCGGACGGCACAAGAGCTCGGCAAGCAGCGAATGCACTGCGGAAACTCGGCCACACTAACGTCTGCGATGCCGGCAGCATCAGGACCGTGAAGCATGCCCTTGATGGCGCTGTTGTAAGCAAAGCACGTATGCTCGCCGAAAAGCAGGCAGGAGAAACTTTTGCCTCTTATCCGGGGGTTGTGAAAGGGCCGGCGGCAGCCTTTAGCGCATCACCTGCAAAGATAGGACCACGTCTATCGAAAAAAGAGGGGGCAGCGCCAACCCCGCCTCTCAGCTCTGCGTATGTCCACCCCGACATTGACGACTCGTTAGTCGAGCTCCTGCTTCTCAGAGTCGAATTAGACAAAGTGAGCTGCAAGACAGACACAGGAACACTTGGATCCTAGGAAGGCCAACAGTGTGGTGGTATGCATACCCGGGGACATTGCTGTTGTGACAAAGGAGGTGGCATCAGTGCGTCAGTAAGACAGCCCGGTACGTGGAGAAGACGGAAAGCCCCAGAACACCTTTCTTCTGTTGGCGCTTTTCAAATCGAAGAGTCACTGTCCATATCTACCGTCTCCGCCTGGCGAGGACACTACCGCTTCGCGGCATGTCAGCAGTCGCGCTTGTTGATGCCGCACGGATACGGTCGCATACAGAACCGAGGTTGCGTCCCTGCGCATTCGACAGCTTGGCAAGAGTACTGAATCTGATTGCTGCGCAGACTTCCTTGCTATTGATCTCAAGGGAGGGAGGTGCCACACTGATCTTGAGCGCCAGGGAGACTGATGTCGCTCTCCCATATGCCTTCAGTCAGCTGTGACTGTGCCATTTTTCACACACGTGGTTGCTGACTGGGCTAGGTGGGCTAATGCGAAGAAAACGGCGCACCAGATTTGATCCTCGCCGGGAGCCCGTCGGGTCTTCTCTCCTGGCGCCGGGAAGGACGGGTTGAAGTGTATTACCCGTGGCTGTTGTGGTGCATTGTTGAGTTGGGCAAGTACCTCGGCGCACGTGTTCCGCCCCGCGACGAAGAACCTTCCCGAATTCCCACTTCTGGAGGCGCAGAGATGCCCGAAGGTCATCTTCGATCGTCTCTGGGGCTCTGTCAGTGCCGGGTGAAGTGGAAGCCCTGAAAACAACCACTAGTTCGTCAGATTTCGATAGCCAGTGCGCACGATGTGTTACAACCGGGAGCCAGAAAGGGTTTTCGTGAGTCTGCGTTGTTGGCGTTTCAGTTCCGTCAGAGCTCTACTTCGGCAGTCGGAAAGGCGCTTCGGCGGCATCTTTTAACTCAGGCCGAGCCGCAGCCCAGCACTCAAAGAGAAACTTGCAGGCACTCTCGGGAAGGCTTGTGTGACAGATGCAAACAAAGAAGAAGCAGTAGCATCGGGCCGACGGCATCGCGGAGGACAACCGCTGGAGCTCGGCCGGACGGCGGGCCCAGGGCTGGTCCGGACTTTGTGCCTCCCCTCGGAGGCGCAACAGCAGCCGCAGTTTCTCGCCTGTGCGGCCTGCAACTTCAGCGCTCCGTGACAACGCAGCAGGTACCTTTCACACACTCCTACATTTGCAGTCGTCTGCTGGGTGGCCTTTCCGGGAAAGACTGACAGTCTGAGAAGCTACGTTAATGTGGGTTGCATTTCCAGCTTGCCAGACCAGCGTCGGGGCGATGACCGAAGTCTAGAAAAAGGGATGCATTTGGCCCCGCACTTGCGGACTGTCTGGCCGACCCCCAGTGGATGGACGCGTTCGTGAAGAGCCTTCTGTCTCACTTGTGATCCAACGAAGTCTACCACGGGAGCAGGAGAGCCAGGACCGTTGCGACCTTGGACGAGTCCGTGGCCGGGAAAAAGCACGCCGGATGCTCCCGAGACAAAGATAACTCCACCGTTTTCATGCGGGTTCTTTGTCTTGTCTCCTTGTCATGCGTCTTCAAGGTTGCGGATGCATTTGGTCCCGCACTTGCGGACTGTCTGGCCGACCCCCAGTGGATGGACGCGTTCGTGAAGAGCCTTCTGTCTCACTTGTGATCCAACGAAGTCTACCACGGGAGCAGGAGAGCCAGGACCGTTGCGACCTTGGACGAGTCCGCGAAGCTACCACGTGGTATAAGTCTGAATTCAATGCAGCAGCTGGCTGATTGCAGCCTCCAAGGGGCCCTGGGTGGCGGCGGGCGCCCCCGTCCGAAGGCCCAAGAGTGTTTTGCTTCTCGTACAGAGGAAGAGCAGAGTATACGCGTGCATTTAGGAGACAGGCTGGTGCTGAAGCATGGTGAGATGGGCGAGCTGACGGGAAGGCATCCTTTCTTGCTGGTTTTCTTTGCGCGGCTCGGGTACAGTGTGACCCGGGCTGTGCGTTACAGTGAGTGAAGTTCCGTGGCGGCTCTGGAGTGGCCCCGGGTTCGGACAACAACGGATGCGGCAAGGCCACAGCTGAATAGCCAACCGCCTACGAACATGTGTTTACTGGTCCGATGCTGAGTGACTTACTGCGGAACCTTTATTTTGTTTAGACCCTTGTTTCCTTTCAACACGCTACCGATCGGAGCGCTCACGCAACCTGCGTGCTTCAACGACGGCTGAAACTGCACAGACATATTTTGTGTTCGACCGAGCATTCAGAGCCGCGGCATGTAGATCCACTTTCGAGGATCCGTGACCTCTCTTTGAGTTTTTCAGCCGCCATTTCCTGGTGATCTTACTTAGCACTGGACCGGTCCCGGACGGAATGGAAATCGAGACGAGATCTGGCTTTCGTCCTCTGGCACTGCTTAGGCCACGCCCGCCGCCCTCCGGAGAAGGGCCACCATCTCGTGGGTCCTCCAATTTCTTAAAAGCCTGCCGAGCCTTCGTCCCGTCTAAACGTCACTGGCGGTGCCTGGGCGGCTAAAAAGAGTTGCTGTGAACTTGACACCTAGTTAGGGAAAAGTCATCGGGCAGCTGCGCGGCGCCCCACTCCACATCCCTACCGGACTCGTTCTGCCTGTAACAGCCGTTCGCACTACACCCCGCCATTTGCCTTGTCTACTGCACGGAACTTCGATTCCCCGGTTGGTTTCAACAGGGCGCCACAGCGGCTCCGACTGAGAAGGCACGTCGCACCTCTGAATTCGACCACAGTATGCACACCTGGACCGGCTACCCTTCACCAAGCAGAGACCCTCAGCCCGGTCGCCAGAGCGCAGTGTGAGTAACCGAACGAGGAACCCAGGCGCGTGAGTCTTGATCAAAGCGAGCTGCAGATTATTTTTCAGGTAGAGCGGTGCACCATCGAGAGGCGATGAGGCACTTCGACTGGGTGCTGTAGGCGTTCACGATTGCCAGCTTGCTCCAGCTGGTGTAGAACCAGACGGCGAGAGAACACGACTTCCTTCCGGTGACCGATACAACCGCAGAGACAGCTGCGCCCACCGACCTCGAACACCAGGATCTGGAAGGTCTGAGGATCGGCGTGGCACGTCGATCCTCGGGTGGTCGGACAGCCTATTGCCTGTCAAGTAGAACTGCATCATACATCGTTCGCGAGCTGTCAGGGGGGTTACTGTGACCCGGCCGCTGCGCCGTCCACGATGAAGGGCCTCACTCGCTGGCGTCTTGATGACGACAGTGCTCAGCAGTCCACACTTTTCAACAGCGCATGGGGTCCTAATGCAGGACTCCGGCTCTGAGGCGATGGCCTCAGATTCCGTCAGGCTGCTGGACTTCGGAGGCCAGAGATCGCCGACAGATCAGGGCGATCTCACTAAAGCACCAGTTTCGCTCACGCTGCATACTCATTTCCTGCGCCCTTTTGACCTGACAGCTCGGGGACTCGGGGAAGTTCCGAGGAAGCCGCGCGCCCGGTCGCTTGCTGGTACGGGGCAAAAAACTGGGCCGCGGGGACACTGGTGGAGGGGACCGGCCACTGTTGACAGGTAGCACGGCCAGATAGCTTTGGTTCTTTGCGGCAGCGTTGCCTTTTGGCATCGAATGGCCGCCCAACTTCCTGAACGAAGTGGAACTCATCTTCCTGGTTCTCTTGTGGCGTTGTCAGGTAACTGCGAGACGATGCTGGGTTTCTACCACGGTCCAGGGGGAGTGCCGAGACCAGACCGCCATCGTAGACCCGGTGCGCAAGCGACTAAGGACAGCACACACAACTCCAACCAGCCCTTGCCGATTTCTGCTCGGTTTCCGCCCCGCCCGTGGTCATCGAAAACTAGTGCTGCTTTTGCCGCTTTTGGAGCTACTCGTCGGCCAGCTGATCTGCGGGCGGGACTTCTCCCTTCTAAGTCTACTAATAGGATCTTCCCGAGGCTCTTTCCCGAGGCTCCAGCACCTTTACGGGGAGGACATAAGTTTTGTCATCTACGACTCGCCCTCACCCCCGTGGCTTCCTCGTGTTAAGAAACATGCTTTGGTTTGGTCCTGTGGGATGCTCCAGTGCCGCCTCAAAGAAGGTTAGGAAAGATCACGATCGAGAGTCACTCCGCCGACGACACCACAGTCTGTCCTGGTCAGCGAGTCAGTCCCGGTGTTTCCTCGTTTGTCCCGGAGTGCAGCCTACTGCGTGCTGCTTTTACTCGCCGTTGTCTTCACCTATGAGCTACCTCTGATGGGCCACCCGGACGGCAGGACCTTCATAAGCTGCTCCGGTCTTTCCCGTGGACAGTTTCCACGAGTGGCAACTGTGACCCTCAACTTCCGCAAGCTGGTCAGCGGATCCTTACGGTGAATCTCTTTCTGTGTCCACAAGCACCGCCAACGAGCGACACCGCCGAGTGAGGCGGTGTGCTGAGATTGTTTGAGAGCCCGTTCGGCTGACGCTATCTTCGCAGTACAACCGGCTGGTTCTTCAGAAGAATGGATCCCCCAGCTTCGAGCGCAGTGGTACCGCCACAAAGCAGGCGCAAAGGCCGTACCAAGGCCCACAGGAAACGTCGCGGCCTAGGCCAGGCGTTCACATCGGGCAAGCCGAGCAATGAGGACTTCTCTTCTCCGACTGCACCGCTCAATAGCGGTGCCAGCGACACGTCCTCCTTTGCGTCTCCCCAGTTCCGGGTTGAAAACGATCCGGTTTTGTTCTCGCCCCCAACTGGTACTGGAGAGAGGATTGGGACCGCCCATATGACTACTGGGATCGACAACACGGTGCACGCCTGGACCGCTTGCGGGGGCAGTGGCGCGCCCCAAGGTGGCAGTATATTCCTCTCTACCGAGCCACAACAGCCTCATTTTCCAAGCCCCTCGAAAGGCTCAGCGTCGCGCCTTTCGCCTGACTTTCGTTCTCTGCCCTCCTCCCCGTCTTCCTCGTCCGCGTATTCTTCGATCGATGAAGACCCCGGCTCGCCAGGAGAAGAGGAACTGCACCACTTACCTCCCCCCAGAGAAGATATGTGTCCTCCTTCTTTTGCTGGCATTCAAAACCCTTCCATCTCACACGGGGTCTTCGACAAGGGGGACGAGCCCGTACATAAGGGAGAGACCGAGCCTCTTGTATCCCGGTCAACCGATACTGACGAGTCGTCTTCTGTGCAGAAAACAGCCAGTACTTGCTCTTCCTTGAACTGTAGAGGCCGTGAGATAGGGCCGGGGCTGGAGTCCTCCAAGCGGAGCCCATCCGCTGGTTTTTCGGGCTTGGGAACCCCAGTCCTACTTGAGCGCCCTCTGTCCGCTGCAGCCGCGGCGGTCGCCGCCATCCGCCTGTGGAAGACTAATAAGGATATTAGCACGGTCGATGAGCCCGGGAAAGTCGGACAAGATTTGAGTGGTTTGGATACGCCAGCGAATTCTGAACTGCTCCAGGAAAATGACGTCTCGAGCAACAGCGAAGCAGAGGGCACCATAGGCGTCCAGAACCACGAGATCGAGGAAACCTCAGTCTTGAACATTTTGGGGGAATCTACGGGATTGTCCGGTGAACGCACAGAAGACGGATTGGTACAGAAGCCCGAACTCCTGACTGATGAGCTGCAAGTCACCAAGGAAGACTGTAAGGAGCCCCGGCCGCAAGAGGAGGAACAGACTGAGGACAATGCGCTGGATGGAGCTGTGCTAGAGGGAGATCCTGGTGACGCTCACGATCACGATCGAGGAAAGAAAGCCATAGGAAGTGTAAAGAACCCAGCAGTGGCACAATTACCAGCGGGCAGTATTCGGAGCCGGGAAGCTGAAGAAGTCTCGATGCTCATAGAAAACCAGTGGCGCATGCTGGTCGGATCTCAAGGATGGGGTGAGTAGATTCACGAGGTAGCTCGTACCCTGGACCTCAGATAGGAAGTAGTTGTGCACTGCCCACTGAATGGCAGGGGCTTCTGCTGGGGCTGCGGCCTTCGAACGGAGCATGGAAGGCGGTCCGCTGGCTGACGGAACACTTACTTTGATCGAAAGAGCTGGGCAAACTGGTTTCTCGACTTGTCAAGATTTTTACTGCGTACCACCTCCGTCTGCTCGTGCGCCGGCCGCGAAGAGATTACCGAGGTTCCTCGACGTATTTAGGAGGCGGCAGAGAACGGCGGTAAAGCTGAGAATACGGTAGTGTCGGTGGACGGCATGTCACGAGACAGTGTGCAGTCGGTTTTGCAGTGACCGACTGACACGCAAGGTGTTGAGGTAGCGCCGTTGTGCGGGCTGCGCAGCCAGGTGACTCAGGTATCACGTTTGCAGCGAAGTTCTTCTGAGCCCTTCCAAGCCTTTGACTGAATGTCCGGTCACAGCACAACTGCTACCCAGCGGACGAAGTATGTGCCAGTGTGTTGTTTTCTTGGTCATAGCTACTCGGGAACTCTGAGATGTTTTTGCCACAGAGGACGTCTTCTCGTCCGTCCAGCAGAAAGCTACTTTGCGGTATCAACGTCTCTGGCAAGTCATCAACTCCCTAACGCGATGGGGACCATCGACGAGTCAAAAGCAACGGAGTACCGGCGAGGCAGGGCGAACTACTAGTGGCGCCGCCAGTGTGAGACCTGAACGTCAGCCCTGTGTGATTGCGTACGCCATTCCGGCTTTCCGAAGGGATGGTGGGAGAAACAGAAAGTGGTGAGGACATTTCTAGCAAGCTTTGTGACACACCAAGACGCCGGGGCGCTGGCGCCTCGAAAAATGTGTGGCACGCGACGGGGCTAGCTGTCGAGCAGAGGCCCCGGAGCGCACGCGACGGGAGTAACGCCGTCAGCAAATTGCGGACCCGTGGCTGCTGTGCTACCTTGAGTCGTGCGCTTCCGGGGTGAAACAAGACTTCGGGCGAATCAAGTCAACTCCTGTCTGCGCCACGAGGCCACTGTCCACGCAGCAGTAGACTTGCTTCTACGCCTCGTCGATTGCCATACCTTTTGCGCTTAAGTCATGGTCAGATTGTCTTCCTCCGACGTGTGCGGACAGGAACAAATGCACTGTCCACTGGTTCTCGGCACCGCCTCATCCAGCCTGCGAATCTAACAGTTCTTCCTGCGGCGACGACTCCGGTGACAGCGAAAAGATCTCGGGAAGTTGGCACAAGCAGCCCATGTGCTTTGTGATGGAGGATCCATGCAATGGAGATGTTTTATTTTTGACAAGTCTGCTGGTCGATCCTGGCGAGCGTGTTAGATGCTGTTTCTTCTGTGGTAAGGATGTGACCAGCAGAGAAAATAGCTGAACAGCCTCCACGAATCCGCACTAAGAGCGCCCTGCGTGGAAGGTAGACCATCTGGAAAGCCATTAAAGGTTTTCGGGGCAACGTGTAGGGTTCCGAACGATCTGGCTTCTCGAGAGGTTAGTCAGGTCTGTGCTTCTGATCTGGAATTTGTGCGGCTTCAGACGGAGAAAGCGAAGACGCTGACTTCCCCGCTCAATTTCCCAACAGGGCTCAAGAAAACTGTTCGAATTCAGTGGAGTGGCCGTATGATGGCCCGTGTCCGGACGACTTAAACCGCTTCCGAGGCAGGTGGTGCTACACGCTACCGCCAGGCGCCCCAGTTGTCACCGTGCGGGATGGCGAGGTGGCTGACGGCGACAAAAGTAAGGTTGGGGAGACAGGTTGCCGACACAGTGGATCACCGACAGGACCTGACACGCCTCGTATGAGTAACCTGGAACAAGTGTGGGAGAGTAGCGCTCCGGTTCTTTGGAACCACTGCCGGTAAGGTGCTCCCCCTGTTGCTGGCGAGCGCACTCCTTATGGCAGATAGTGTGAGGCCAAGGAGAGTGACACAGGTTGCTACCTCATACTGGTCTAGTAAGAGGGCCAGCGCAGATACGCGGGTCATGCACGCTGGGTTCCCGCGGTGGCTGTTCCGTTGGCGAGCAAGCAGTCGGCCTCTGCTTTTGCTCTTCTCTTCGCAGTCACGCCACTAGGGGTCACGCTCCGTCTGGACCACGAACTACGGCAACATGAGGAGTGGGCAGGCGGATCCCTCCTTTACATGGTCGAACACGCGGGCAGTTGGGTGGAGAAGCCGTTTAACCGAGCAGACGGGAGCGTGGTACTCACGGAACAGAGAAGCGTTACTTTTGTTGTCAAAAGCAAGAGCGGGAACTCGTAAGCACGTTTGCACACGGATATGGAACGCTGATACTTTCAACGGAGAGAATGTTCGCTGGTCGTTTTGCCGCAACACTGAGACTAGCGCACATTCCTTTCGAAGAACTAAAAAGAAAGTAACGGTCTCGCTGGTGGGTCATAGGACAGGGCAAGGGGCATGTATGGAATTGTGCGAATCCTCCTGTCCCGACGCCGGCAGCCGTACGGGTGGCTGTTGCATCCTGTTAGCTTCACTTCTTTTCGTACTGCAGTGGAATGCCTCCTTCGATGAGCTTTGGCCTGACAGCAATCTGCCCTGTTCAGACCTCAAAGGAGACAAATCACGCAGCCTGTCAGTTCCAACGCAGAATACCATACAAGTCTATATCAATTCTTGAGGGCGTGCTGGAGTCGCTGGTCGTCTTCTTCTCTTTCAGCTACCTCCACGCAACCGGCGGCGGCAACATGCGGGTGGCGTTCCCCGGAGCGTACGTGATCTGTCCTAATGGCCGAGTGGTTGAATGCGCCCTGACGGCGAATGTACATTCTTCGTCACACCAGGAACACGAGGCCTTCATGGAAGACCTGTTGAATCAACTACGAAACGAGTGCAGCGGTGAGCCCGTGTCAACGCATGGTACGATTTCCTGTCGCCCGTTACTCAAGAGTTAGTACTGGGGGCTACCGTAGGAGCGTATGCGTCCAGCAAATAAGGTATTCCCTTCTAGTTATTTCCAGGAGAACCAGTTTAATGTCTTGTGTAACCCTTCTACCACTGACGAAAGACGAGGGCAACTAGAAAAGCTGAATGTTTGAAAGGTTTGTCTTAACAGTGTTGGGTCTTCGGAAAGAAGAATGCCGTCTGAGACCGTGAGTGTCTCCTGTAGCCGGACTGGTCCTGAACTTCAGCTAGGACTCTCTGTTAGCAGAAGCCTAACAGGCTTCACTGACCATCTCTGCTGATGAAGAACACGAGCATATACAGACACTGTTATGCGCAGGTATCACGCCTCGGTTTTTGTCCATGGGACAGAAGGATGCTGGTCACCCGATCACTGCTGAGAATACAGAAAGAACGACGAGACCGCGACACCCTCTAGGTCCCTGGCACCTGGTCCACGATCGCCCCCAGGTCTTCAGCATTCATACTCCTCGTGTAAGTGAAATGGGGGAATGAGAAGTTCCAGGCTCCGTGACCAAAAAGCCTTTGCTGAAGGAATAGAGAAGGTTTTCGCAAGACGAGGAAATTCGTGCAAAAGTGACGCGTGCGGCGGTTTACGTTCTTCTTGAAAGACCCCTGTACGTCAACGAGGCAACCAGCGGCACCTTCTCAAGTGTGGGGGTTGCTCTCAGAGATGTCCAATCCGATACAGGGCTGCTTACCTACCACTCTCGCTTTTATTTTGAGGAGTCTTTCTTCAGCCATGTATCCGGCTTCAGCTACGGGAGGGGTGGAGCGCATACACATAGGCAAAGCATCCACACGGTCATCCGTTTCCTAAGAAAGAATGACGACTCCCGTACCGAGCTCGGTTTTCATGCGGGCAGCTGTCAACTGCCCGTGCGTGTGCTTTTTGTTTTTTCCGCTTCGGATGTGCTGGAAGCGAGAACACCGCGGAGAAGAGAAGCGGTGTCTGTGGGAAATAAAGAAAAGGAGCGCCACCTCCTCGGTTCAAAGAGAATAATTGCTTTTGCTCAGTCCCTGATGTCGATCCATAACTGTCCGTTCAATGACATAGCCTCGAAATGTAAGGCAAAATGAAATTCCGCGATGCAGTGAGACTCACCTGCAAGAGGTCGTTGTCGCAAGGCTTGGATCGTTCCTAGGCTACTACGGAATCGGTGTGTCTTTTCTCTAGTTCGGATATCTGCTGTGAAGCTCAGAACGAAATGTTTAGTGGGTGAGGTGCCCTGCTGGTACGTCTTGTCTGCCGTGACAAAAGAAGGCCTATTGCGCCGTGGAATCTAACCAGCACTTGTGCGTCAGAAGCAAGATGCTCTTTCTCCTGCAGTGGTATCCCCTTACACCAAGAACACGGAAAGCATTTTCACCAGCCTCTCGGTACCTGTTCAGAGTTAGCTGGGCTGAAAGAAACCATCGTAGTTTGCCATACAAGGCCGTGTCCGGTTTTCGAGCCAGCTCCCCCATTCTCTCACATGCTCTCCAGCGGGATGAAACAACGTCCCACTGACACCCCTTTAGGCACCCAAGTTTATCCTGAGCAGTAGCCGGGGATTCTAGAGCAAGCTACATCGTTGAAAGAGATCAATCAACACAGCCAGAACAGGCACGCCGGAAAAAGGAAAAGGAGCTCATGTTTCCTTCTTTGTCCCGGTGAGGTGATTCGACTCTTCTACTGAGAGTGTCCATCAAAGACGACCGAGCAAAAACATACCGGGAGTGGCTCCTGTACGACTAGCTAATGAAACCGTGGGCTATCAGTCTACCCGTGCCTCCTGATACGATACGAAAAGGGAAACGATACAAGAGAAAAAATGACAGTTCTTCTGACAATAACGGCAAATGTAACGTTTAGCACTAAGACCTCTGAATCTGTGCTCCGTTGAATCTTCTTCTGTGCCTTCCGTTTATAGTTTATCCTTTGACAAAAAAGAGAGAAAGGGCAGGGTTAAGAGAACATGACGGAACAACGAAAGGAAGTTCTGAAGATATATTGCTGGAAGTGCAAATGAAAAGAACACAATTTACACTGAAAAGGTTTACAGCTGAACAGGGGACTGAACCACACCGCGTCTAAAACCTACCTATGCCCCGGCCTTCGTGTATCTGCTCATCGACAGAAACCTCGACAAGTAAAGAAAGAAAACTGCCAAACCCGGGAGCCCAACCATGAGGCTCCCCCGACAGAAACTTGATTCGTATGACCCATACCAAAAGAAGCGACCCAGCTTCTCCTCTCTTCTTTTTCTAGTTCCCCCTCTCTCCATGGCATAAAGAATCATGAGAAAAATGACACTTTTATTGTCATGTGTCATTTAGATATTCTTTCTCTCCTTCCTTGAACCAACAGACATCCTTTTTCCGGTAAACGCGTCGTTCGCTTGAGAAAGATTTCAGTTTAGCTTCTTCTATTTATACACATACAGCCTTTTGCATGGACGCTGCCCATTCACCGCCCATGAGTGACGCGTTCCCTAGTGAGCTGTAGACGTACTGCGGATGGGATGATGATGACGGTGTTCCGCCGTTATCTTCTGATAAATCAATCTCTTTCGTTCTTTCATACTCATCTTCTTCTTCTTCGTCTTGTTTCTCTCCTATATAAAACAGTCCCTTCTTTCCGTTTGACAAGATATCAATGCTCCTTTCTATCATGTCTTCTCTGAAAGCACATGCGGCTGTCCCTGCCGCATCACCTATAGCTTCCCAAGATCCTGCAAGCCAGAGAACATCCTGCGATGTCTCACTTTTCTCTGAAGGATTACTTCGACAAGACAAGGGAGGTGACACTTTCAAAGGAAGCTCCCAAGATAAGCCGAGAACTTCATTTCGAGGAATCTTTCCCGGTAAGGGTTGATAGATGAGTGACGTTTTCTTTTTATGACGCCTTTCCTCTCTTCCTTGTGCCTCGGCTCTTCTCCCACTGCCCGTACTTGTAGTACGACTACTATCACTCCCTCTCCCAAGGGTGGTACTACTTCTAGTACTGAGGGATCCCTTTCCATCATAGTGAGGAGAGGATACGGGTGTAGGTTTCTCAGGAACAGGTCTACATAGGAACTGAAAGACAAGAGAATAGGAAACTTCGACTGTATCTGTCTTAAAAGAAGGTGGGCAATTCTTCCCAAGGGGGATACAAGGATACAGTGTACATTCTTCTAAGTGACTTACACATATCTGTTCGCTCCATATCACCTGAGGAATAATAGCGCCGGCACCCCCGTTATCACTCTTCCTCATGCGACTCTTCTCCGAATCTCCTCTTCCTATTGCTGCAGAAGTCTGTGGATGACTAGGAGTCAGATAAGTACTGAATGACGAAAAGGGAAAGTGACCCTGATGACTCCCTTGTATCGATTGTCCTGGAGGTGACGAAGTATGACGATGGTGCTGATGCTGTGCATGCGAACCTCCTGAGAGAGAAAAGAAAGTAGGCGTGGGAACAAGAGATGAGAAGGTTTTACTGGAACTACTGTCCTGAAGAATACTAGAGGAAGAAGACAGATATCCCCCTCCCTCATTACTACGAGTATGATGACTGCTATAGACGAACGTCTGCGGTATGGAATCCCCCCCCCTCGCATGCTGTGGGTTTCTCGAAACTTCTATATCAGGAGGAGGACACAAGGGCATTTCTTGCCGTACTATAGAGATATGAATTTCATATGTCGTACATAACGTCGCAGGTCTAAAGTTCAAATGAACTGGAAAAGACTTTCCTAGAATCACCCAAGGCTTCATCGTCGTCATCCCTCGGCTCTTGTTATCCTGGCTAGTCTGAGACTTCATTCCCCCGCTAGGATTTCCTGGACGTTCTCCTCCTGTGTCTCCTTGATCTCTAGAAGAAGAGGAAGAAGAAAGAAAAGAAAGAACTCCAGGTAATGAGATAATACAGATGAGCTTTCCATCATGAGAAATACGATACTGCTCTCTCCCCCTGACTCGACAACAAGCTGAACTGTCTCCTGTAAATGAAAAGAGCTCGGGGGAAATGTCATCCGGGGTGTCATCACCCTCGATAATACTGCTTAACAGATTCAAATCAGAAGACTCCAGAGATATATAGACAGCTGGACGGATGAGAGAAGCAGGATAAGAAGCCCCTCCCGAAGGGGGAAGAGGTAGCGACGAAGAAGGGGGAGGAACGGGAGACTTGTATGTCGAGCAGCTGTCACCTTTCTTTAAGGAGGATGAAGAAGGTGTATGTCGATCATGAGCGTCATCTGGGAAGCTTGACGGAAAAGGGCGAGGTGACAAACCAGACGGTTTCTGTCCTTCTTTATCTGATACAAAAGAGCTCGATGTATTCTCCTTAGTATCTTCATTGTTTTGGAATGTAAACCTTACAGAAGGATTCTTCTCTACTTCATCGTGAGATACTTGAGCCTCTTCCTCATGATTCACATAAGCTGTACATACACCTGACTGGTTCTTCGAGGCTTTCAAACCACCCTCTGATGAGAGTCCGTTGTGTCTTTCTCCCCCCCGAGAGAGAGACTGACAGGAAGAAGAAGAAGATCCGAACTCATGGTGATTCTGGGAGAAGGACGGAGTAGAGCATTCTTCTCCTACACGTTTTATATCTTTCCTTGGCTGTTCGTACACACATGTAGAAGCAGAAGAAGGCGGAGATGACGAGGAGGAGGATGACGCCAGGTGAGGTGAGAAAGAAGAAAGGAATCGATTGTCTCCCTCTGCTAAGGTATCTTGATCATTCCTAACGCTATGAACCCATGGATAGGAAAACGAAGATGTGAAGACATCGATGTAAGAGTCATTATAAGCTTTTAGACCTCCTCTTGTACAACTCCAAAGACCTAATGTATTCTCTAAAGAGGATCTCTTTTCGATGGAAAGCAGATCATTATCTTCTTCTCCTTCTTTCTCTTGGCTGTCTCGGCCATTATACCAAGAATAAGAAGGTTGTCGATCACCTTTCCTGCAAGCTATCCTTCTCTCTTCATCTGTCATTTCCATCCAGCTCATCTCTCTCTCCCTTTTGGTAACCTCTCCTCCTTGAAGACGACAAGTCTCTTTAGATCTCTCAGGGAAAGAAGGTGCAAGAAAAGAAGAACTTAGTCTCAAATGATCGGGTAATAGGCGTTCATCCGATCCTGTGGCTACATCAACTGTATATACACCCTGTCCACATGACGTTCCTCCTTTCCATACACGAGATCTAAAGTCAAAATACACAGGAGGGTGAGAGGAAAGAAAGCCCTCAGCATTCTGCCTAGAGAAGACAAGATGATCATACATAAAAGTTGAAGACGTTACAGATTTACTGATTGAAGAGAACCACAGCCCAAGAGAGGAACTCGATCCAGGAGTTGTAGCAAAGGAAGAAGAAGAAGCCGAGGTTAGAAGAGGAGGAGGAGAAGAAGAATGCGGTGAAGAAGGAGGAGTATTAAGAGCTGGTGTGCTCCCCCCTCCGAAATAACTTCTTAAGACGTTCGGAAAGAAAAATCTCCTCGTGGAACTTGATGGGGAAGCTCGAGGCGATGAGGAAGAAGAAGGGGCATGCGAAGAAGAAGAAGAAAAGAAGAACCCCCTCTCTGTAGTAGATGATAAGGAAGACGACGAGGATGGCGGCGAGAATGATGATAGGGGGATCTGAGTAGAGATAGTAGAAGAAGAGGGAGAAGCAGGAGGAGGCAGAAGAGATGATGGAAGAGAAGGAGAAGATAAACAAGATGGGCTGAAAGGAAAGAAAGAAGAAGAAAGAGGGAGAATAGGAGGACCAAGAGTCTGAAGCATCATGAGCTCATTCGAAGAGAAGGAAGGAGGGCCAAGAAGACGTATAGGAATCTTCACAACGAAAGGAAGACTAACAGAAGAAGAACTACAAGGAGGGGGAGAAGAAGAAGCTCTCCTAGAATCACCAAAATGTCGACTTCGATAGTAATCTTCTTCTTCTTCGTCTCTGTGAGGAGTTGTCTGTGTATCAAATCTCCTTTTATGAGTTCCGCCGTCATTTGTATTCTTTCTCTCTTTCTCTCTATGGTCATTAAGAGAGCCACCTCCATCAAGGCTTTTCTTCTTCTTCTCGCCTTCGCCTTCCTCTCCAAAGAGCAGTCTTTTATACCCCGTTATACACACATAGTAAGAGATCTTTGTAGAGGAACCATGAAAAGAGGGAGGTAGAAAGGAAGGAAAAGCACACTCAAAGCCGTAAAAAAACCTCTCATGGCGATTGTGTCTATGAAAGATAAGAAGAGACGGGCGACACCCCCCCGGCTCTCGGGAATGAAGAAGACGACTCCCTCCTGCTTCACTGGGAGAAGAACCCTGTCGAGATGGAGGAGAAGAAGAAGAATTCCCAGAGAGATAACACGGATCTGAAAGAAAGAGAAGTTTCGAGGTAGATGTGAAGAGAGAAGAATAAACAGGGTCTTTGTGTAGAAGAAGCGAAAGATCTGGTGACAGGGCGCCGGCAGAATCTTTGAAAGAAGTACAGTCAAATGTAGGTAAGAGAGATAAAGAAGAAAGATCTTTCACTCTTGTTCTCTCTTCATCATCAGGGTGTTTATCTTGTATTCGTGTAGATGAGTTGCCTAATGAAGTATCTTTCTCGTATGTGGATTGAAGAGAGGAAGAAGAGATCCCCCTATTCCCTCTTCTTTCTGTGTCACCTTCATCTCTATCATGATGGTGTTCTTCTTTACTGAAAAGCTTCTTCTTACCCTTTTCTGGCGCATAAAAATGAGCGAAACGAGTGTATGGAAGAGAGAGATGTCTGTAGGTATGAAGTCGTGAGGAACTGAGAAGGTGTTCGCGTGAAGGAGAAGTCGTGAGAACACCGCAGAGTTGTATATTGACATTTTCAAGAGAAATAGATCTTAAGGAATGAGAGGAGGAAGGACAGGCAGGGGGAGATTGAGAGAAAGCAGTTTCAAAGACAATGGAACAGCGAAATACATCTCCTGAGAAATAGACAGCTTGACTAGGATAGACACGCACCCGCACCGGTGGAGATGGAGTGATAGAGGGGGGAGCCATTCTAAATGAAAATTTCTATCCTTCGGCTCTTGCTGGTCTTCTTCATTCACTCTTAACATGAAAAGAAGAAGACAAGGAGAGAAGAGAGAAGAAAAGACGGAAACAAGATGAGAAAAGACGTTTCTCTCTCACTCCGGCCACCTTGTCTCTCCTGTCCTCTCCGTCCTTTCTTCTCTCTTCTCTTTCTCGCCCGCCAACTCGAAGCCTTAAGAACGACGGAGAGAAATCTGGACAAGACGATGGGAGTCGGAAAGACGTAAAAGAAGAGAGAGACAAGGAAGCAAAAGGGGGAGCTGTGCAGAAAGGGGAGGGAAAAGCACAAAGTAAATCAGCGTTTTCACGTCGTCGCACGACTTCCTCACAACTCAAGGACTAGACTTCCCAGCCGTGTCTGACGGAGGTAAAGAAAGAAGAATTTCATGGAACAACTTCTTGCTCCAAGACCAAGCGATGGACACGAGAACCGAGGACTGCAGCTTTACTATGGCAGTGATAAGAAAGAAGAAAAGAAAAGAAAGAAGTGAAATCTCAATCAAGGCTCATCATTAGAAAGCTTGACGGCGGGAGGCAGTGGCCATTGCACGTCACTGCGGAACCAGGGAGACAGGAAGAGGCAAATTGAAGTGAATGAGTGAACTACTGTTGAAGGAATCTTGTCTTTCTTCTGTTTCTCAGATGAAAGTCCTCTTGGAATTTTTGCGATGTCAAAGAGAGATAGAACAGACTCATTGGGGCATCAAAATCGCTCGGTCCTTGGAGACCCAGGTCTCGCTCCTTTCCTCTTCTATTCTTTTTTTCCTCTTCTTTGCATGCGCACATGCAGTAGTGATTAGATAGATGGCGACGGGGGATAGACGAGATCATGAGGAGGAGAAAGAAGCTTCTAGTGTGTTCCTGTCGACGGCGCACGAAACCTCCGTCAACTGCGCCCCATGGATTCTTGGCAATTGCATCCTTTTCTCCACGATCTCTACGGTAATCGGGGAAGGAGATTCTTTCACGTGTCGTCGTTCCAGCCAGCCATTCAAGCAATCAATGAGATTCCTTTGTCATTTGCAGCCTTTGCCCAGGAAAGGGATGTTTCTGACAGCTTATTCAACTTATTGGCACGCTTCCGTGGATGCGAGCAAAGATATTCTTCTCCTTTGATTCTCCCAGGGGCTGGTAAGATGAAAATCCCCTGATGGTTCCGTATTCCCACCATCCTATGCGACTAACTCACCTGTAGATAGCCAGACCTACCCACAGAGACCTCCCCTTACCTCTCCTGTATCTTCAAAAGCATGTATATATATCTATATATTTATACATAGAGAGAGAGGGGATACATATATATATATACATGCACAGGTAGACACATATGATTGCTGCAGATTTCCATACGTAAGTCAACATAGATACGTGTACTATGGTTGGATAAGTGAATACGAGCAGAGAAGATGAAGTAGTGTATAGAGGTAGACCAGTCTTTTCTTCACACTCGAGCCTTCGTGCTGATTTCTTCTTCCGCTGCGTCTTCTTTCTTTTCTTCTCGTTCCTCTCAACTGCCTTTCTCACAAGCATCTGTGGATATGAAGAAGACTTAGAGATCTCTTATATCTCATCCTTTTGTGCATAAAAAATGAAGCCAGACTTAGTGCTCGCCTGTACAGCGTCCAGTCCTCTTCATTCTCTCCCTTCTTGTTTTCCTCGCCAACCGACAGCAAACAATCTCCTGCTTGAATAGCTAGCAAGCTCGCAACTTAGCTAGTTAGCGAGGTAGGATTGACTTTTGTCCGAGTATGGTCAAGAAGACAGAAAAAGGATGTGTTTGAAGAGAGGCAGGTTACGGCTAGGCAAGAGATGAGTTGCGAAGTCTAAGAGAACAAGGAACCGGAGAGTTCATAGGCATGCAGAGACAGCCAGCAGAATCCCCTTGAAGGAAGGACAGAAAAGATTGGCCTTTTCACATCCCTCGATTTCTCTTTCTCCTTAGCAAACTCCTTCAGGGCTCTACTCTCTCATTCTCTATAATATCTATCCGGTGGTAGAGAGAACAAGACGATACACAGCTCGCGTTGATACGTGAAGGGTAGCTGACAATCCTTCTTCCTGGGCTTCTTCCTGCCACTCGAGTAATAAGAGGAAAAGCCCCGAGTCATGTATGTATTCAAGAGAAGATCTGAACACCCGTTTCTTCTCCTTTTCCTCTTCTTCTTGGCTCAGCATCCCTAGGAATAGAAAAAAAGAAATTTCTCCGTCTCTCATTCAAACAGTTAGCCGCCTCACCCTCCACCTCCTCCTCATCGCAGTAGTCTTAACAGATATGAGGTGACGTTTTTGTGTCTAGACATCGGCTACACCTGAGGCGCCTTCCTGGTGTCTAGACACCTGGTACATCACATAGATCACTAAAGAAGTGAAAGGAGTATCCCCATGACTTCGAAAAAGGAAGGAGTGGATGGATTGCAATGACCTCTCGAGAAGCTTACTGACAAGCTTGAACGCTGAAATTCTATCAGTACAGTGTAGGTTGCACTTTCGGGAGAGACACCCTATTTGGAAACCATGTCTTCTTCCAAGCGATGAGCGCGAGCTAGCTACCTAGCTACCTAGGTATCTCTTTCTGGTCCGCTCAATCTCTATGAGAAACAAGAAACCTGTTCAAATGGCGACCGTCTTGTGCTGCAATGTGATCCTTTTCTATATCTTCTAAGGAGTATCCCATGCATGCATGCATCCATCGAATCAATCGTCTTTCTTTCGCATCACCCTTCTGACTCTCTCTCCTTATTGACGAGACTTCGCTGAAAAATGGAAAGGAGGATTCCTCAGTTCTCATTCTCTTCTCTTTGTTCTCCTCCTTTTCTCTTGAACGAATAAAGGCCATAGAAAAGAAGAGAGCGGCACCACTATTACCTGTGACAGACGAGAAGATATCTTCCTCTTCTCCTCCTAGCCCTACTAGAAGAGTGAGAAAGAAGTAACCTTGAATGAAGAGCTTTTTAGCCCACTTCACTTCTTTCTACACTTCCACAAACTCTGCTTTCTTCATCTCGGCTCAAAGAGCTCGACAACTTCGAGACTTACCATGTCAATAATGTGTTAGGCTGAAACACGAGAAACTTCGGACTTGATAAGATAAGAGATATCCATAGAGGCATAGGAAAGAACAACAAACATACAATATCTGGCCCTATATGTACAGATCAGATATGCCGCGAATCGCCGCCTCTCACGAAGAAATTACTTTTTGAAGAGAAGAGCAAAATAAAGACCTCGCAATGACGCCCATAGTACAGAAAGAAGGATATATAGACAGACAGACATCTATATATAGATAGTTTGTATGTATATTGATAAAGAGATATAGGAGCCGTGCTTATACAACTCAAGAGAGCTCCACTCTTACGAATAACGCGGACACGGTTCTAGATAGACAGATAAAGACAGATAGATAGAGTCAAGAGAGACTGACCGTAAATAGATAAGAGAGATAGAGGGCTATAAAGAGAAGCTCTCAAAACGCATGAAGGTCGTGAAATAGACATGAGAGAAGAACTGCATGCATGAGTATAGTTGATAGATAAATGTTTACTACGCTTGACACCTCTTTAAATTCTTAGCACATACATGTTGAAGTAAACCTTTCTCAAAGCGACTTGCACCTCGTACATCTCTTAATCTCTTCCTCTTTCTTCTCTCCGGACTTGCGCGTCGTATCTCTTCGTCACTCTATCATCTCCTACACCTCGGAGGCTCTCGTGTCTACTTGTTGTTCTCTTCCTATTCTTCTCATTCTTTCTCTGAAGATGGAGGAGGATTCTTTCTTTCAGCGAGCTCTCTCCCTGTCTGAGGCTTCCCCTCCTCGGAGTCTGAGCACGAGATGAACTACTGAGTTTTCCTGAAGAGAAGAGAGGAAAGAAAAACGAAAAGCACAAAATGCTGGAGAGCGAAGGCTAAAGAAAGAAGGATGAGAAGAAGACGAGATAGGGGCAACACGTGCACGAGCGACCATGAAGATATACAGAGGGGGACAACGGGGAATGGAAGGATATATAGACTAAAGATAGATAGATAGATAGAGAAATAGATAGGTAAGTAGATATATAGTTAAGGATACACAGATAGATATCAAGGGAGTTCTGATACAAGAAGAGAAAAGGAACGATAAACACCAAATGAAGTCTTAAGATAAGAGAAAGATACGTTTCGCGTCTTCTTTCTTTCAACTCCTTTGCATTCCTCCTTTGTGTCTTTCTAGCTCTTTCGACAGCAACAAGAGGAGTTCCAGTCCACCCATCAGCAGATATCGATTATAACGTATGCATATCTATCTATAAAGTTACATATGTGCATGTATATATATATATATAGATACGTATATACATATATATATATATATATATATGTCCAAGTATATAGAGATCAATGTCTTAGCGTGGCACGGTGGTTTCCTATATGCTTGGAGAAGCAAAAAGGAAGGCATTTCTTTTCTATAGAAAGGAGAGATAATGTGACGTGGAGGTAATCATACTGAATGTTCGGAAAACACGAACACAAATGCGCGTTCTTTCGGGTGTACATACACACACCTCAAGATCATGTCTACTTTTCTTCCTCACTCAAAAGAATCTCTACACAACACCTGTTCTGTCCTTCTTCCCGCCCTACTTTCAGCATCTTTCTTTCTTTCTTTCTGAACTCTTCTTTCTTTCTTTCCAGGCTCTTTCTTTCCTTCTTTCTCCTCGATTCTGTACACAGATGGCCTTCAGTTACGCTTCAACAGCCTTAAGATGAAAAGCCTCTCCGTTGAAAGAGAGGAAAGGAGAAAGATAAAGCGCACTGATATCTATCTGTTGGTATAAGCGTACTACGCCCGTCGTATCTATCAGCATAAGAATCTCTCCCAAGTGTTTTCTTCACCTTGTTCACTCTCTCTAACATGATAGGATTGATCAGGGGGGAGCATCCAGGTCTCTCATACATACATGAATATATAGATATATAGACATAGATTTATATATATCTACGGATTCATCAAGAGACTCATAGACTCCTCCTCTTTATCTTTTCTTCCTTCTCTCGTAAGGAGTATGTAGACTCTCTTCCATAGCGCTTACTGATAGATTGTATTCCTTGACCGTTTTCGAGTTTTCGAGCTGTCGCCCATTGAAGACGAGACGCTGTTGATCTACGGGGATTCCTTCCCTCTGCTCCACTCTTTCCTTCAGTTCTTTGATCGTATCAGATTCTCGGACATTATCAATAACGACTGTCTTTCCTAGAGACGCGCAAAGACAGGAAAGAAGATGAAGAAGAAGTGGCGAAGGAAGAAAGAAAGTCAAGGCAGATATGAAGAAACAGGGGAGTGCATGTAGAGACCCATACTCACAGAGATACAGAGAGAGAGAGAGGCCTACTTGTAGTAGGGGGATAAGATGTCTCTCCTTCTTCTTTCTTTGGAAGGGTCAACGACAAAAACAGAAACGAGCTTTAGATTCTTCTACTGTGTACATACAGCTCTAGCGATTCTTTCCTATTGGGCGAGACTGTAAAGTGCCGAAGGTCATGAGTGTGAGACGCATGAAATAGCGAAGGAGAGACATCCTTGACGACCTTGTAAAAGACAAAGAAAGAGACTCTCGTGAAGGATAGAGAACCGCAAGAAAGAAGCCTGGGTTCATGAAGGTGTATGTACACTCGGCGAGCAAGGGGGGCTGAAGCGAAAGGTTCTCTTTTCCGCCTGCTTTTCCTGGAAGCTTTACAGGAGTACACTTTCACTCTTTTGCAGGCCAATGCTGTATGGAGAGCATCAACTAGCAGAGGTGAAGCCAGGAGATGAAGTGTAGATACACTCCCTGTGAGTGAGGAATTGTTACGAGAAGAGTGAGAGAAAGACTTCAGGAGAAAGGAGAGCCTCTTACCACCAAGAAAATCTTCGCATACCCGGCACACACACACGTGTCTCTATCTCAACGACCACAGAGATAACTTCCCTGTTGCAGATCGTGATTTCCGCATGTGCGGAAAGAGCGAGAGAAGAATAGATTAGCTGTAGATACACCTGAATACTTATGACTTCGATACAGTCGTATGGAATGCAAGAAGTGTGATCTTCTCGCATCTACCAAAAGCGACTAGTAGAGATGGGAGAGAGTTGTGTATGTCGATACAAACATAGAATCGATACAAGACATACGTACCGCTCATCGTTTTAACTTGAAGTTGGAAGCCTCCGCGAATGCTAAGCAATCCCTCGATGCCTGGCGAAGAAGAAGAAGAAGAGAGGGAAGAAGAAGGAAAGAGAGTAGCGATAACAGATCTTGGAGTAGAGGTAAAGGTATGAAGAAGTCCTTCTTCTTGTCTTCTCTCCCGTTGTCCTTCTATAGAAATCTTCTTATTCTCTCTTCTTCTCTCATATGAGGAAAGACTGAAGAGACTTTCTTTTGCATTCTCCTTCAGCTGACTAGCCGTTAGGAAGGCCGTTGGTAACGAGCCCCATAGACATCTTTGTGAAGTTCTTCTCGGAGGTTCAGGAGAATCTTGACAAGAAGAAAGAAAGGAAGGAGACGAAGAAGAAGAAACACCAGAAGGAAGAGAAGAGACTTTACTTGACGAAGATGATGGATGAAGAGAGAAAGTCTTTTTCTGCGGTTTCTCATTCCCTTGGAGTGAGAAAGGTGACGTCAGAAGGATGGACGCTAGGGGTGGTCTACTGTTCGATAGGAAAGAAAAGAAGAAAGGAGAAGAGACAGAAGAAAAAGAAAAGGATGGAGAAGATTTCTGCTGGGAAGGAGAGGGACAAGAAGAGGGGGAGTCTTTCAAAGAGAAGAAGACCTCAGATGGAGAGGAAGAAGAAGAAGAATCGAGAGTCGATGGAGGTACTAATAATACAGATGACGTGGAAGATTTGTGAGTTACAGGGCTCCGATGCGCATGCGCTATGGCAATAAATGGAGACTTTCTATCAGAGAAGAAGATAGAAAGGAGAGACAGAGGATGAAGTATTCTCGCAATTATCCTATGCAGAGCGGTAGGTGCTTGAGTCCTACATAGCATACTACTGGGTAGAAAAGTCAAGAGGGAAGACTGATTCCTTGACATGAGAGAAGGAGCGCGAGAGAAACACAAAGAAGGAAAAGGTGTTTCATTTCTTTCGACAGAAGAAAAGGACTCTTCATTTCCAGGACGTGAATGCGAGAAGAAAACGTGAAGACAGAAGAGAAAGTAGAGAATGAAGGATAGAGATAACCTCCATCGAATCGGATAGGAAGAAGACGAGAAGAAAAGAAACCAAACGGGAGATTTCTTTTTATAACCCATAACGGTGAAAGGAAAACAGGCAAATAGAACACAACAATGAAATTTCGGGTGTACGTACACCCGAATTTTTTCAGGTGTATAGACACTAGAAACAACGCACACCAGAGTGATTCATGTGAATTAAAAAGCAAACCTCCACAATGACGAAAGACCTACACGAAATACATTTTCCCCTTCTTTACCGATTCTCAGACGTAACTCCGCGATCTCAGAACAAGAATTACTCGCCAGAGGACATCTCGTGTGCTTTTCTTTCAAGCTCTGCGTCGTGTCTCCTCCGTCCTTCCCGCTGTCTCTCTTCCCTCTCCCCGTCCCCCCTCCTCCCATCTCTGATGTAAGGGGTGAAGTAGCACTCCTTGATATCTACCTTTTCTTGTGTGTGTTTCTCAATCACTCCAGGTTCCTTTTCTCTTGCTACATTCCCTCAGCCTGTTAATCTTCCTTCCCCTTTCTGGTAGTAGAAGTCTTGCAAGAGAAATCTGTGTCTCGAGATAGCTCGCCTGAGTATCACCACCACCAACCTACCTACCTGTCTCTCAACCGTGTTACTATTATCTTTCATCCCCGACCAGCAGGCTTCTCTTTCGCTTATCTCCAACGCCTTCAACATCTGCCTCCGTGTAATGTAGGGATGACTGGAAGAAGAAGAAGAAACAAAAGCTCTCTAAAGACCCTACTCACTTTATTCTGCTGCACATGCCCTCTTCCTTGTTTACATCGAAATTCTAGAGAGAGCCAAGATGGATAAAAGAAGAAGTGTAACGTCTCATATGACGGCACTCAGAAGGAACTTCTTCAGTCTTTTCCGCTTCACAGCAGCAGATAGAAAAGTTACTTTTCATATCTTCTCCCCAAAGCTTCTTACAGGGCGCCTGTCCACTTCCGTGTGTCATACTGGTCCAGTAAGCACCTTATCCTACTCTGGGCTTTCAGGCGATACACAAAGGTTCCCTTTATCTATATATACATATCTCTATGGGTCTATTAATGTCGCCACCTCAGCTTATTCTTTCTCGGTTTGCTTCTTTCTCTCCTCGGATACGAGGCTTCTATCTCTCACGCTTCCTTCCCTACGGTGTGGCAACCACCTAAGGTAAAAAGTCCCTGGTATGTCACCAGTGAATCCTGCGAGAAAGAGCCACAATTGCAGAAAAGATAAGAGCGCGAGAGAAAGCTGTAGAATATGTATCACAGAGGAGATCCACTGCTATTCCAATCTGAGTGATAAGAAGAGAGCAAAGAAAGACATAGTCTTCTTTGGAAGATGCAAAGATATCCGAAAGCTGAAGAAGCAGAGAGCTTAGAACCTGAAAGGCTCCACTGCCTCATGACACATATACCTATCCCACCACAGTCGCGGCGTCGTTACCTTCTGGGTCGTAGACATCCGTCTCTACTGCGTGCAAGTACATACGCACATTTCATGAGGCCCTACCCCCTGGAGATTGACAGCTGTGTATAGAGATATGCATATATATTTGTATATATACTTTTATGTCGTTCATTTCCTCTTCCTGGTTTGAAGGTGTTGAAGAAAAGAAAGTTAGTACGTGCCTTTTTTTCTTGCGCCTTCATCATTATCGTTTTCTTCTTTTTGTTGTTCTTCTCTTGCTTTCTACCACTTGGTATGAGTGGTCAATCAAAGCCCTATATCTATCTTCATTCCTCCGCGTGTCCGCGGGAAAGGAGATGAGGGATGTTTCTTCCTGCCTCTTGACCTAGTGCAAGCGTTAGGAGTGAATCTTTCTTGACTACTGCTGAGAAGAATAGAAAGTCATGAAGAAGAGGAAGAGATTCTACCTTAAGAGAAATATCCGGGCGTATGAGCTACTTTAGTCATACGTCCAGATGATTCTCCTTATGTAGACTCTCTTCTTCTCATTCTTCATGACTTTCTATTCTTCTCAGTAAGTATCCAAACAAAAGTAACAAGAGCCCTTCACTAGACACATTTCGCCTACACTCAGTTTCTTCTTGTTCTCTCTCTTTCTCTCTTGAACCCTTCTGGATATACCCATCTCTTCACTATTTTTGTCTACCTTTCCCTATCTACTTTGTTTCGACCGGGGCTTTCGTTTCTCCTCTACAACGGTACCGAGGAAATTCTTCGCCTTCTTCTTTCTATGTTTCTTGTTACCAAAGAGGAATGTTCGCATCGATACTGAAAGAGGTGAAGAAAGGCAGTTTTCCTTCACTCGCTCCGATTCTCAAGGAGAACCACCGAAGTACGACGGAAAGGGAAAAGACCCGAAAGGCTGTAGGTGTCCTCTCTGGAGAGATTCCAAGTATGCTCTGCTCGAGAATCGTCTCTTTCATAATCCCACTAATTCTTCTCTAATCGTAAGACTATGGATTCTCTCTCTATAGATACATCTATTTACATACATTTGTATACATGTTGAGAGAGAGAGGACGAAAGAGAGAGACAGATCCGTATATGTATATACATATACATACTTGCAGAGGTGCACTGCATCTATCTCTACATAAGAGGTGCATGTATTCGGCAGATATCTGTAGAGAATGTCTGTGATAGCCTTTAAGCGTTTCCTCCTCCCGGCGTTTTCTCCGTCTCTTCTGAGGTGTGTTGCTGCATGACGTGACTGGCATAGAAAGAAGCGAATAGATGAAGGAAGTAAAGGAAGAATGGAACAAAAAGTCACACAGTCCCTCACACTGTCATGCAGCTAGCGATCAACCTCTCCTCTTGTCGCTGTCTTCTTTTCTATATCTTCTCTTCTTTTCTTCATATTTCTTTCTTTGTCCCTCTTTCTTTCGTTCTCTCTCCTCTTCACTTTTGCATGATCACCTCGTTACTTCTAGAATGAGATAGTTTCAACAGCAGCAGAGCTCTTTTCTCTTCTAGTTTCCTTCTCATCTCTCGTGTGCAAGCGTGGCAGTACCTCCCCGTCCCACATCTGGATGAGAGTTCGTTTCTCGTTCTTCTTCTTCACCTTTCTGTATTTCACTTTTCTTCTCAGAGACACATGCCTATTCAAGTTGATAAAGATCTCTTCTTCTTTCTTGTTCTTTTCTCCTCTTCTCTGCGACACATGCTTCGGACTTAACAATGTCCTTTTCATACAGAGAGAAAGGAAGGAAGCTACCAAAACAGAGAGAGGTCATAGAAAGAGAAGATCTGAAGGGAGGTTACAGAAAGAAATGAAGAATGGAACAAAGCTCCAGAAGATAAGAAATGAAGAAGCCAATGAGCTCAACAAGGAGCAAAGAGAGAACACAGAGAGGAGCAGGAGAAGAAGAGAGGCAGTTGTCTCTTAGACTTCTCTTCAGCTTAAGGAGAGGGAGGAGAAGGAGGAAGAAGAAGAAGCGACGATAGCGAAGTTCTCAGGTGAGCAAGTGGGAGATGTGAACTCTCTCAATGTAGCTGATGGAAAGCCTTGCTCTCTCAGCCATCGAACCCTGAAGTGCAAACAGGTCATCCATATAAATCAAAGATGGGACAATCTTCTTCTTCTTCTTCTTTACCTTTATCTTATCAACACTTGTTCTTCTTCTTCTTTACC
>NW_027157308.1:0-3169 GCF_002600585.1 Cystoisospora suis
CTTTCTTTCTTTCTCTCTCCTCCTCGTCTCACCTCTTTCCCTTCTTCCTTTTAGGAGTTGTCGGAGAAGTTAGTTCAAGCTTTCCTTAGTCGCCTGGCCGTGGCTTCTGTTGAGGCGAATGGAGAGACAAGCGGCTGGGGAGGAGGGACAGGGGGTGGAGGTGTGAGCTGGCGAGAATTGCAAGAGCTTATTCAGCAGGAGGAGTTTGACAACCGAGTAGAGCAGATAGAACAGATGGAAGATGATATCATACAGGTCCTAGGAAGAGAGCTAGATTTCGTCTTAAGTATAGGAGATAAGGAAAAAGAATTCTCAAGTCTTGAAGCCACCTTTCAAACGCAAGTAAACACCGACCATCACAGGGGGGAGGGGGGGGGGATGAATGCATGCAAGATCACGATGGATGTGTATAGATATGACTGTAGAGGGGTAGGTGTGTATGTAGGGATGGATGATGTATGTAGAAAGAAGGAGGTGTGTGCATGAGAATAGGTGTCTCTTCATGTACTTGAGATAGAGCATGTCTCCTCTGCCTTATATACATTCATGTGGGAGGTGGATGTGCATTTACGTGTATGTGCATGGATAGGTATATGGGCTAGACTAATACTATGTTCGGCAGCGAGTGTATGTAATCGCACAAAGGCATCACTTTTAAACCCCAGAAGCTCTTCCTGTGAGAGACCCAGTTTTCTTCCTTCTTCTTCTGCCTACTCTTTATACATGCCCTGACACGAGCGAGCGAAGAGAAGTGTATCCCTCTCTCATTCACGTCTATCCATATACTTCCACGCACGTCTTATCTCTGTCTCTACGCATACGTCATACCTGCATGGTATATTCGGTGTGCGTCTCTCCTATTCCTATGTATCTCCTAGTAGGCGCGCATGCCATGTATCTACCAGCATATCCAGCACGTGACAATTCATGTATAGGGCGATGCTCGTCTTCTCTCTTTCTTCTACGGTTTCTGTTTGGCGCAAGTCTACGTATGTCTGCATAGGGCTCCTGTATAATCCATGTAAGTATGTAATCGCATGTGGATGAGTTCACTAGAGACGCATTTCTTCTTCTTTTTCTTTTCCGTGTCGATACATATGTGCTTACCTTTACAGGTGTTAGCCGTTGTCGCTGAGACTGAATTCGATTACCCCAAGCTCGGCCTGTAAGTCAGGTGTATGGACACCTGGGAGAAGGACATGCTGAAGGAGGAGGAAGAGGCTCTGCACATTTATCGTATTTGTGACAGTATATATGCATGCATACCCATACGTGAGTAGATGGTAGATTGAGATAAATAGATAGATAAATAGATTAGTGATAGATTAAAGATAGATAGATAGATGCGTTGCATCTTCTGGCGTATAGGGATGATCGACGTGTATGTTTGTCTCTAGAGGACGTGAGAGGTGTAGGTGTGTTTCACGTAGACATTTCTGTAAAGAGACATGTATCAATGGAGACGTGAGCTGACTTATCGACGGCTTCTTTAGATTCGAATCTTTTCTCCTGCTGAATGTCTTTATTCGCTTCCTCCGCACATTCAGCAGAGAAGCTAGTATCGATCTCTCTTCTATATCTCTCTAAATCTCCTTTCATCGGTCAGGAATACATATATATATATATATACATTTGTATGTATATGCATGTGGGACCGTAGATCGTCGTCATGTTTGTTTCATGGAGCCTTGTCCTAGCAACCGACCTATCACGGACTATACGCATATATATATATATACATACTCCGCATACATTCAATGTGGGTGTGTATATATATATATATATATGTATTTATATGTATACATATGTGTATAGAGACATGACTTGTTGACGGCTATTAGTTTTCTTCTTGAGTTGTTTGTGCCCCTGCCTCTTCTTCTTCTTGTGGTTGTGTGGGGTGTAGAAAGAGAGCCTTAACAGTGATAGTCTCGAAGCTCAAAGAATTCCAGAGGCTCACGTGGATCTTGCAGCAGCAGCCCGCCTATCTCCTACGGCTTCTCGGGGCGGTTAACCGACCCTGGCAGTTAGAAGCCGCCGTTGAACTCACACAACAGGTAAAATAGGCACTCTTCTTTCCGAGAAACTAGCACGTAGAAAAATACCGAGATTACTGCATGTATATATATATATAATATATGTATATATATGGCTAGATGGATATATGTACGTACGTATGTGTTATGTCGTGATGTTGCGGTCGTGGCATGTGTGGTATGAGCGGTCTGGAGTAGAGGATGCCGAGGTCAACTTACATAGGTGTCTGCTAGATGTATGTATATATATATATATCTGTATGTTGTGTATATACGCGGATACATATAGATATATGTACATACATAGATACATACATACTTTGCAGTTGTATATGAGCAACTTAGTAGGAGGACGACAATAGAGATCCTCTCTGTGTATACGCTGTTTTGGATCGTTTTGCTTCTAAGAAGATAACTAGATGGTAGAAATGAGAGACATAGAGAAAGGGAGTGTGTGTGGTGTGAATGTACTTTATCTCAGTTCGAATGAAACGTATACAACGACACTCCGGTCTCAACTACTCCATTGGGATGTATATACACCCTGCCGATGAATGCCCTATTGGGAATGACAAATTTCTCTCCACGTCTTCTATCTCTTTCTTCTGCCTCTCCGTATATATCTACATATCTGTCCGTCTATGTATACATATATATATAGAGAGAGAGAGAGAGCTCTCTATATGTTCATGTGTAACATATATTCCTAGGGAAGTGCAGTAGTAGTATTGAGTTTAACATTTTTGCCCGTGTGGGAAGCATTCTGAATAGCTCCAGCCCCTCTATCTTTCGTGTTAAATCTCCGTCTCTCCCGATCAACTTGCGTAATGTCTTTTTTTTTTCTTCCTGTCTCTCTTCCCCTTTTCCGTCTTCTCTTTCTTCTCCAGCATCTCCATCTTCNNTGACATAGCAAGTCACTGTTAGGTGTAAGAGAAACGTGCGTTCTTTCTGTGTGTCTTTGTGCGTGCTTTCCGGCTATCTCCAAAGATCTACAACGAGATAGAAGACGACCGTGTACGGCATCTCTTTACTGCCCTGTTGAGATGTCTAGCTAAACAAGAGACAGAGAGAGCTGAAAATCTCTTCACATGCTTTGATCCAAGTAAATCCACAGAAAGGAGAGACAGAAGAAGCAT
>NW_027157309.1:0-1295 GCF_002600585.1 Cystoisospora suis
TCCATCACCGGTACAGAATGTAGTCTTCGGCTGATATGGGTCGGAAACATGTACCTGATAGTACCCTGAAGTTGAATCAAACTTCGGAGATCATTGTGCTTTACTTAGCCTGTCAACCGAGTCATGAACACGGGGTATAGGCTAATCATTTTCAATGGCAGTCTTGGTTAATTCTCTATAATCTATAACTAAACGCAGGTTTTCTATGGGTGGTGGTGCATGGCCGTTCTTGGTTGCTGGAGTGATTTGTCAGTTCCTCTTCATTCCTTTTCAAGAACACTGCTGGTGCGATTAGTGAATCGGACGGTGCAACAAACCCCGTTTCGATCAATATCTGACGTAATTCTTTAAGTTTACGTAACCTTTCCTCCGACATAGGGTATAACTGTCTTCTGTAGTTGGGGACTAGTCCCGGGATGGTCCCTATATGATGTTTCTGTGGTCTATCGGTGATACCTCCTGGTGGAATCTCAGAAACACATCTGGGGACGAATCCAGGAGTACTCTACTATCCAGAAGGGGGATACAACTTCTCTTCGAGTTGTATCCCCCTTCTGGATAAGGTTTCACTAGGCAACTCCAGCTCCACGTCTTTGTACGCTTCCAAGCATTCAGCGTTAGTGATTGGTTCGTCCACTGATACTTTCACCGCCAACACACAGTTGATATCATCATGTTTCATCCACCTACGCATCTGTTGCAGCGAACATGTACATGCTCTTTCTTTCCGTATCTCCCCCAACTCGCTACGCTTCTCACGGCTTCCCCGTACGGCGCACGCAGTTCTTTTCTCCTCGGTTTCCCTCTTGTTCCATTCTATTACTTTTTCCTGGGATGGGATACGAAACGGAACTTCGTCACTGTTACTTCTGCCTTTCTTCGACGTACGAGGGCCCTTGGCCCCTTTCTTCTCTTTCTCTGGTGGCATGATCAGAGACATCGAATCTTTCTTCGTTTCATGCACTATTGCGTTTTCTCCTTTTTCTCGTACTCGATCTATCCCCTTTATGAACTTCGACCTGTTCTTCATATTGGCACAATAACCCCTTCCGCAGCTTCTATTTTCCGGTGAGATTCTTTCCCTACCCACGTCAAGGACTGAAGATAATCCAGAGGTACTCCCGGTACTTGCAACGGTTTCACTTCAGTTTCACGTGACACATTTTGCTACACAGGCGGCTTTACACACACGTCTCGTAGCACGGGTCGCACGAATTGCAGAGTTCCTTCGCGAAAGTCCCATAACACACCTATCTTACTTAAGAAATCGTACCCAAGGATGACGTCGTAGCCTA
>NW_027157309.1:1334-1670 GCF_002600585.1 Cystoisospora suis
CGTTGATGACTCTCGGTGCGGTCATCGTCATCCTACTTGCGCACACCAATTGAAACGGTGCTCCGAGTTCCTGCGCGAATTCACCTAGGTGTGTGGCCACCTTCGGGTCAATAAACCTCCTAGTAGCTCCAGGACCCATTAAAGCCCGAAGTTTTCTTCCCTCTACTTTCACCATCGGATTCTATCACCTAGCTTTACTTTGTCACCGGTACGCGGTAGCTGGATTGCTCCTACTCTGTGCTTAAGTCCATCTTGTGGAGCTTGCCTCTCGTCTGGCTCCATAATGACTGACACTCCCGGAGGCTCGATACGTGAATTTTCAAGTTCCTTGGTGAG
>NW_027157309.1:1924-2314 GCF_002600585.1 Cystoisospora suis
ATCTCAACTTCGGATTTTTCGATCTTGTAGTTCCTCTCTGGATCTAACTGTATACACTCAGACGCGGGATACGTCCGCGTTAATTGGCGTGGTGTAGGGGGTAACTCAATCCCCAGGAGCTACTTTACCTTGCTCCTCCAAAGTGCGTGCCCAGGGTGGAATCGCCTCTTCGGCCGCCTTCATCCATCTCCCTTAACGTCCTTCTCCGAAAGACGGTGTTCATCTCCTTCTTCATTTCTGTGGGTCTTCCTCCCTCCTAGACTCTATCGTATCGATCCCAGGCCTTCCCTATAGCGGGCTTGGAACGGACATTCAGATCTTCTCTTGCGCTAAAGCGTCTGGACTGAGTCCAACTTCCTCTCCGAGCTCTTCCTCTTTGCGCTTCTCTTG
>NW_027157309.1:2371-3467 GCF_002600585.1 Cystoisospora suis
GCTGGAGTTGGTTCCCTTGGGGGTTCGATTTCACGTGTAGCGGTTCGTCTCGTTGTATCTCGGTTCGATCTTCCTCGGCCGTTAGGATTGGCCTTGCCCCCGTAGAATGAGGTCCGTACTGGCGGCGCTCCTGAGTCTGAAGGGGCTGTCTTCGCTTTCCCATAGTTCCGCATCTGCTACAATCCGCGGCTCCCTAGTCCTTAGAGGCGTGTTGTCTCTCCTTGAGTTACCCTGGTACCGAGTGTAAGGTCTCCTGGACCTTGTTTCGGGTCTCTCTTGAGGTTCGTGTCGATCTCCACTTCTCGTGCCACTTCTTGTTTCGCGAAGAAGACGTTGGCGAGCTCGTTTTTCCCGTGTTCGTCGTTGTGCTGGATCACGAACCTCTTTTCGTGTGGTGGGCGAGGGTCCCCGGTACCCGGAGTGTTGTGTTCATGATGGAACTTTAGAGACTTAACCTTTTCTTATAAATTATTACCTTCATGGAGCGAGTCGAATCAAGTACATCAATTGCGGGACCCGGAGCGGGGCCAACCGTTGCGGACCAGTTGTGGGTGCGTAGGGTTAGGGCTCACGAGTTAAGACAATCGTGTTATGAGTGTAGCGTTGAACAGTGTGTAATATTAAGGAATTAGAATAGGCTTAGTGGATAAGGGCGTTGCCAGAGACTTTTTCTGACGGTAGCCTCTACATCCGTCGAGACCCTACGCGACTCCCTCCTGGTAAAGGTGTGTAACCAACCGACCCCTCCGGGCCTACGTAATTAATGTGGTCCGGGAGTAATAGGGAGGCGTTGCCTTTTCGAGTTATGGGGTTCCTCGTTCATTTTTCTCATTTTTTCTTTTGTAATAGATAGAGTGGTAGCGGAAGGGAGCAGTCGTTGCTTTTAGCGAACGCCCCTTCCCTTGCCGTCAGACTCCCAGGGCTCCAGCACTAAAGGTCGGCAGCCTGATCGCGTTACAACATTGTCAAAAGAGAGAGAGCAGACCTCTACGGGTTAGCGAAACGCGGATACCAGACGATATGGAGTTATGTGAAAGCGGAAGTAGTTCATTCCGTCGGAGGAACGGGGCTGCTACTTCCCCTCACTCCAGGGGGG
>NW_027157309.1:3522-3819 GCF_002600585.1 Cystoisospora suis
GCAGGAGGAAGAACTATTGGAGGAAGATGACCCTTTCTGCTTCGCCTCGAGAAAGGGCTTGTACTCAGGAGAATCACGAGAGAGACCATGGGAAGCGGGGAGGGGCAGAGGACGACGAAGGAATCGAGCACCGGCCAAGCGTGACAGTGCGAAAGACGAAGAAGCGGACCGCCGCCTTAGGCCTGCCCAAGTGAAGGGCTTCGGACGTTACGTCAGAGCGATGGAAAGAAGAGGATTCGCAGAAATAGGCAACGAGATGAACGCCGTGTTTCTCAGACGAAGTTTACGAGAGATGAG
>NW_027157309.1:3862-7325 GCF_002600585.1 Cystoisospora suis
GGAACTCTGAGGGATTCGCTCACCCCCTACACCACGACAACTAAGCAGGACATATCCCGCCTCGGATGGTATGGATCTGAACCCGGGAAGGATCTTCGAAGGTGAACCTGATGAAGTCGAGAAAGGGTGTGAGTGGGAAGAACACCGGAAGTAATCGAGATCAGGTCCTCTAGTGAAGATGAGAAACCATCTGATGCACGCGGACCACGACGACAACGAAGATCACTAATCAAGGACCAGCTTGAGGCAGAACGCGCTTTACGAAGCAGAACGACAAGCAGACCCAGTATGAATTTCTCAGCGACGGCGCAACAGATAGCAGAAGCAGGCCCGCAGCGTAACTTTGGAGAGAAGGTAGATATCGACTTCCAGGATCTGACCAAGGTTTTTGAAGATCCACGTATCGAGCCTCCGGGAGCGTCAGGCAATGTAGAGCCAGACGAGACGCAAGTCCCACGGGACGTACTCAAGCACAGAGTGGGAGCAATACAACCAGTGTCTACCAGTGACAAAGTGAAGCTAGGTGATAGAATGCTGTGTGGTGGTCGTCAGATTAGAAGGAAGAGAGCTATGGGCGTTACTTGATCCTGGCGCCGCTACAAGTTTTATCGACCCGGAGGTGACCACGCATGTAGGCGAGATCGCGCAGGAACTCGACACACCCCTTGAATTTGTGTGCGCAGGTGGGACAACGATGACCGCAGCGATGCTCTTGAACGGAGCCATGCTGAAGATCGACTGCTGGAGCGGCAAGCATCCTCTCTACGTTGGAAGGTTAGGATATGACGTTCTCCTTGGCAACGACCTAAATACGGCAGGCGTGTATGGGACTTTCGTGATAGAACTGTGCAGTTCGTACGACCAGCGTTGCGAGCGTTGTGCGCGAGAACGACTGTGTGGCGGAATTTGTTGAGTGAAACTACGTGCAATTTTCGCAAGTGCCCGGGATACCTGTGGACTATCTTCAGTTACGAGGCTTTCTCGGTCCAGTTCGTTATTATTCTGAGTTGATACCATATCTCAGTAAGCGGGCACACCCGTTGCATGAATTATTACGTGACGAAAGTGATACGACTTGGTGGCCTGAGCATACATTAAAGGACGCGATACGTCACGGGTTTTGGACCCCTCGCCCTCCGTTACCCGGAGTGTGCTGAGCAGTTGCCTGGCTCAGGCAGATCTACCAGTTCACAGATTACACTCAGACGGTACGGTCTAGCCGCCGCGTCCTCAGTTAAACAGGTAGCGTTGTCACGCACGCGGTAGCCGTAGCGGAACCTAAGAGCAAGGTTCGTAGATCTGTCTGGCACGAGTGAGGTTCTCAGGAGAAATGTCCTACCGAACGTCACGACGCGTTCACAGGGTGAACGCTTCGCTCTACATCAGCATTCGACCGCTATTCGGGCATACGGAAGATTTGTCCCGCCCGCTTCAAAAGCGGTAACGATTGCGTCAACTTTTGGACAATCCTGTTCAGCCTCATAAGCAACGAATTCAGGTTCAACCACCTGATCCACCATGCCTCAGAGGCAGGCTCACACCCGAGTGGAGTCTCAATTGTTCACGAGCATCGCTCGTCGACTCCCCGGATGCACATCTCACTCAAGCCATACATTGCGCAGGTCTCTGCTTTAAGACAATCGACCCAAGGGGGGTCCCGTGCCCCATAGGAAGGTCACTGCGTGAATTCAGATGCTTTTCCATCGAAGACACGCTCCCTGCCTCCGTTCGCTTCACCCTCCCTTCTTGACCTTGCCTCCCCGTCTCAATCGACTCTCCCCGCTTGTCTCCTGAGGGTCTGACTGGACTCCCTCGTCCGGACTGCGCGTCGACGATCTTGGGGTCGGATGGTGGTACCTTCCCACGTCTCGGATGTTGGACTTCAAGCTCTCCCTCCTTTGGGCGGGGGCCATGCAGTGTAATAAAATTGTACGGTCTTGGGTGAAGAAAAGCCACTCCATTCACGAGACACACTTGTCAAAGCCTCTCTACTCTGTTCATCCGCGTCTTTAGCTTCCCCTAGGAAGCGTAATACACCCTCGACTGCTTTCGTTACCTACGTGACGGATGGAGTGGGTCCGAAGAAACACTCCCAGTCACGGGAAGGCGGGGGATGTCAGAGCGTGCAACAAACCTCCCGGGCGCAGACGCGGAGACTTCCCTTTTGCACAAGGCACACACGATCCACAAACAATTCAGGATCTCGGTCCATATCTGGCCATCGAAATATTTGACGTATTGCTGTACGTGTGCGTTCAAAACCCGGATGTCCCGACAATATATGACTGTGAAAATGACAACACACCTCTTTCTCAAGTTCGTTCCCTGGTGTACAGATTCGCCAGCCGCCCTTCGTCAACAGCCATGGGTATCGGTGCTTCCACACATACTTCCTCCCTTAAATGTAACCCCCTCATTTTTTTCACCGCCTCATCGGATATGTTTACAGCATCTCACTATCTTCATGAACATTTCACACTTATGATTCTCCTCTGGCTTTCTTAATTTTTTTTTCTGTAGACAAGGTATCTCGCGTTTCAGCTTTCTTTGTAGCGGCACCCACAAAATCAGGCCTTCGACGTAATGCATCCGCCACTACCTTTTGTTGACCTGGCTTGTAAGCCACTTCAAAATCGAAGTCTGCTAATTTATCTAGCCAATATCCTAACCTCGATGTTACATTCTTTTAACTCAGCATTCGTCCCAGTGTTTCACGGTCTGCTTCACTGCGTACGTTCTTTGTCCCCATTAGTTGTTTTCACTCCATTAAAGCGTCAACAATCGCGAGTAGTTCCGATTCATACGCTGGTGGGAATTGCTCACGAGGTCCCCGCGTCTTTGACTCAAGAGCTATCGGGGTGTCCCTCTTGTTCTAACGCTGCCCCGATGGCGTATCTCAACGCATCAGTCTTAATAGCTAGCTTCTTGTCGGGATCATGAATTCTAAGTAACTTTACGCCCGGAAACGCGTTCTTCAGGGATTGCACTGCTTCTGTATGTTCGGGCCACCACGTCATATTACTCTCCTCCCGCAATAACTCATGCAACGGATGTGCCCACTTGATGAAGTTGGGCATCAGTCTACGGTAATAACCTACTAGTCCGAGGAAGCCTCGTAACTGCTTTCCATCGCGAACCTCTACCGGCCAATTCTGCACCGCCGCTACCTTTTCTGGGTCAGGGCCGACCCCTTCTGGCTCGATGACAAAGCCTAGGTATTGTACCGTCTGCGTTACTAACTCACACTTGAACAGTCCCACAGAACGTCTCGCATTCCCCATTCGTTGTAACACATTTCTGAGATGATCTTAATGTAACTCCTTTGACTAAGAGTAAATTAACACATCGTCAAGATATACAACCACATGCTCATCCAGTTCTCTCATGAATGTATTTTGCATCAAACGTTGAAACGTAGACAGAGCCCCAGCTAAGAAAACGGGCATCACTCGGAATTGAAAAA
>NW_027157310.1:0-144 GCF_002600585.1 Cystoisospora suis
CGGACGCACGCCTCCAGGGTCAGAGAGGTTGGAGAGTGCGCTAAACGGCCAGATCGGCATAGAATAGGGCTTTGAATAGGCAAAGCAGCCCGAGAGGCGTGTCACGACCCACGCCGGGCCGTCAGGCAGGCCGCGGACGCGAAG
>NW_027157310.1:399-1832 GCF_002600585.1 Cystoisospora suis
GCCGAAGTCGACTTCGCGTAGTCTCCGGACGCCAAGAATCATTACAGCTGGGGGGTGGCGTTCAAGCTCGACTTACGCCCAGAAGATACGGAAAGGCCGCAATCAGGTGTTTCGGGTGCGGCTAAGAAGGGCATTACAAGATAAACTGCCCCAAGCCGGGAAACTAATGACTCTCGAACGTGTGAGGGATCGTTCGAGAGCGCCGCAGGGCCCCCAGGAAGATTACGAGATTCAGTGGGATTCAGCGTTGCCGGAAGGAAAGGTTAGCGAAAGTGCAGGGCCTACTAAGGGGAAGCAGGGTGTCCTAAGCGAAGAAAGTGTGGAGCCAAGTATCTTCGTATTGGGGGGAGCTGCGGAAGATAATCCGCTCAAGACGGCCGAAACCGACGTGAAGGAAGGGGGCGTGCTGACGGTGAAGTTTGGGGAAGGTGTACCGAAAGGTAAAGCCGCGGGAAAGGAGGCGTGTTGATGGGTGGTAAACTAGGGAACACGAAAGAGTGTGGGCTGTTTACCGCGTACGAAGGGAGTGATAGTGAAGGGGAATTCGATGAAGAAGAATGAGGAAACTGACAAAAGTCTGATAGCCTTGGAAAGGACGCAGCTAGTGAAGAGAAAAAAGGAGTCATCGTAGCGCAGAAGGCGGGAGAACATGAGGGAAGTAGAGGTTACGACCAGGAAGGAAGTGGCGAAGTGCGGTTAGCAAAAGGAAAAGTAAGTACCTAAGTGCAGACTGTGAGGCGAGTGAAGAGGTGCAACAGCTATGTGGCAGCGGCGAACTGCACCAAGAAAGATTCAGCAAAGTCAAGAGAGGAGTAAAGAGCAGGTGTAGGCTCAAAACAACAAAGGTTCCTTCAATCCTCCAGGAGGATGGGTTCGTCCAGGCAAAGCTCTCGACTAAGGGATTAATTCAACCCCAAGGAAGGGGAGGAAAGGGAAAGTTCAGAGTTTTAAAGACTGTTGTGGGCAGGATGATAAAGAGAAGGCGGATGAGAAGAGGCAACATTCAGGAAGTGATACTCCAACCAGAACGCAAGCGAACAAAACCACGACTCTCCAGTGAGGATGCACTCCATTTGAAAGAACCCCCTACGCAATGTAATGATTCTTGGCGTCCAGAGACTACGCGAAATCGACTTCGGCGTCCCGAAAGGGTGATATCTCGACTGGACGTGGACCGATCGTCTCCCATAGTCTGTTGACCCCCACTCAGAGTTCGTCCACCTCGAACCAATACCTTCGGCGAAGAACCTAAGATGCGGACTTAGCCTCCTCGACAGCTATCGTGGCTTTCTCGCAGTCCAGTTCGTCTGCTACACCTTCAGTGAGAGTCGCTGGGCCCTCAGACCTCTCTGAGCTTCGCGGAATCACTCTCTGCGGTCGATCCCATTTCTTCTGTTTATCGAGCTCTACGGGCCCGGGCGGCGAACAACTGA
>NW_027157310.1:1928-5877 GCF_002600585.1 Cystoisospora suis
GTATGCGGGGCTGGGCCAGCCGAGCGGGGGACAGCTCGGGGGGCCCCGGCCGGTCGTGCTGCAGCCCCTCCAGTGTTGCCTGGTAGCCTTTTCATCGCATCCCACGGTGCCTTCTTGGCTTTAACTAAGCCAAAACGTTAGGCTTCCCTAGAAGCCGTCCATTACTCTCCAGTTGCTTGACAGCGAACGAGCTTTTCACGCAGAAACACCGACTGCCCTACGCACACTGCACAGCGTGGACCGCTTGGTCTCGCTCGACGGCTTTGGCCCGCGTGGATTTCTCTCTGCTCCTGCGTCGGACGCAGGATGTGGGGTTCTCTGGGTGCAGTGGGGTCCATTTCCGTTCTATTCACGGCTCCTTGCCCGGGATTGGGTGGAAACCGTGTTTGTGCCGGCTCGATTCGCCGGTGGGTGAGTTGGCTTTTGCGAGCCGTGGTGGCTTGCCGGGCCTCCCGGCCTCGTTCCCATACGTAAAACACAGTTACCAGCCATCCAGCTCACAATAGGTACCAAGGAATTACGAAATATTTTTTTTGATTTCGTAATTTCTGGTACCTATTGTGAGCTGGGTGGCTGGTAACTGTGTTTTGCTTTCTAGTGATACCTGGATTGTGCAGAAAGCTTCTATTTTGCCTTGCCGGGCCGCCTTCTATTTCTTGCTGGCTGTGCCCGTTGTCTTGCGGCGCCCGGGGCATGCTGCTTCTAGGGCGGGAGAATTTCTCTCGTGGCGTTTTCCGGCCTTCTCTGGACCTTGCTGTGTTTTCGCTGGGTGGTCACACTACTCTAAAAGTTTTGTCGTTTAGGTAGGCTCCTCTAGAAGCCCTATTAGGCCTTTCCCGAAATCCACGGACCGCAGCTTCCCCCTAACGGTTCGTGGGCCAGCTTGGTTGCCCGACTATTATGCTGGCTCACCGGCCTATGTTGGCCTTATCCTTGTGTTCTTATTCTTGTTCAATTTTTACAAGCTTCGAGGCTCCGGGTAGGTCCTCCTATTTTTTTTGGAGTTGTCAGGCTTATGTAGGAGGTCTATTCATCTCGTGTGTACGTGAAGCTGTTACGTGCTACCTAGCGCGGTGCGGCTATGGTGCGGAAGGTCCGGGGCTGCGTATGAGCTGAAAAGTGTCTTCCCGTACAAATGCGGGGCTATAAAAGTTGCTAAAATTGTGCATAGATGTCTAACGCACCCTGAATTAGCTTTCAAAGTGCCTAGCTGCTGAGATCAGCCGAAATCGTGTTTCGCTGTGCGTGAGTTGCGGGGTACACAGCGATTGCCCCGGCTCTAGGCTGATTTGGAACGAAATATGGATTTTCCCAACTTTGCGCGTACGGCTATAATTTAGGTATTTAATAGACTAATTTTAGGACGGTGCGAGGCCTAGGTGCCGCGAAAGGCCGCCGTGCGTTCCCCGTCCCTTGCTCTAGATCACGCAAATGGGTTCGTGCACTTCCTTACTCCAAACAGACTTCTACCCCCCGAAAACACTCCCCGTGGATTCCTCTCGGTTCCCTTTCTCTTTTCATTTTTACTAGAAGGCGTCAATCTCCTTGTTCTGTTCGCGCCGCGTCTCGTTCCCCCCCAGAGTCGGTGTAGGCGATGCGTCAGCGATCTGCTGGAACTGCTCAATGATTTTGCGGGGTGAGTTCGTTTCCTCCAGGGCTGTAACTCTCTCAATATGGCTTTGTCTGTCCTGACTTACGATTGTCGGGTCGAGGGGCGCGTGACCTGGCTGAGCCAGGTCGCAGGAGAACCCCTCTTCTCTGCCTGTCGCGTTCTTGATATTCGAGGCCGATGTGCATCGGTCCCCTGGTCTTAGGTTTGGTCCTCCGGCCTTGGTGCTCTTGCGTTAAAGGGTCCTTGGTCTCTAAAATTGATTGCTATTATCGCGGGGTTGCGAGGTTTCCTCCTTCTTCCGCTGCGTCGTTACGTCCCTTGAATCTCGGCTGGTCGCGGATGCCTGGCTTGACTTCTTGTGGTCTACGATCGCCATTTCGGTACAAATAGGGCACTATTTTGTGGCGATCGAAACAGGATTGCAAAATCCTGACGCGCAAGGGGTAGAGGTGGAGGTGCACCTCGGAGTATTCAGGCGAATCCTCACTAAGGGGAATACAGCCGAAGACGTAAAGATAGCGTCGATCCCCAGACAGGTCGTTGCGCAGGACGAAGCGCTGGCTTATGTGACGCGGCGCGTCTCTCGCAGTGATACTACAATGGAAGAAGTGGATAACGCATACCTCTTGCAGCCGTGCACCACCAGCCTCTCGCAACCAACGGCAACCAACGGCGAACCATCTGACGGGGGCCGTGTGCGTCGGGGTAGCGGACGTAGGCACGCAAGAGGGGGAAGTAATGGGGTTCAGGGGGATACGGTCGCAACTCGAGGCGTGGGGTGTAACGGGGGAGTTTGCGAAGAGCACGAGAGCGAGCGCCAAAGCTTGGGAAAGGACCGAATAAGGAAACGTAGCCCACGAAGGGGGCGAAAGATAAAAGATAAGGAACTGAAGGGAACGCAGAAAGCTAAGAGAAAGAAACTAAGTAAGATAAAGAGAGGCAGACTAAGATGGCGAACTAACAATACTACCAAATGTGTTAAAAGTGGGCTGGTAAAAAGCCGCAAAAGCAACAGCAAGTTCGGAGAAGGAAACCTCCGAGGGAAGTTGCTCCACAAAACGGGCCAACCCCACCACATCCACGCGAGCAAGCCGAACACGGAGAGAACGGAAAGAAACAAAGAAAAGGAAGTTCTAAGACGATTCTTCTTCATCAACAACGGGATGCGCAAACCGCGTCAAAGTAGAGATAGCTCAAGGAAAGCCACGAAGTTTAACGGCGAACTCCGACCTCTTTACAGAAAAGCGTCAACTTTCAAACCAAGTAAGCGAAGGCTAGCGGCAGAGACGGAAGCGAAGGCGAGGAAGAAGGGAGAAGAGACGAAGGATAGCGGAAGTTACCTGAAAGGAACACAGCATAGCAAAGCAACACAAGGGTGGAAAGTTCTCCAAAGGAAGAAGCTCGGAGAACGAGGGAAAGAGAGCAAAGAAGTACTAAAGCTAAGGGAGAAAGTAGGGAAAGGTAAAGCTAAGAAAAGATATATGAAAGCCAAAAGAAACGCGAGTAAAATAGGCGAGGTCGGTCGAGGAGGCAAATGCGCAAGAGGCGCGCGAGCGAGCAGGCGACCTACCAAGGGGAAGATAACGCAACGGAAGGGAACTAAAAGCGAGCATCCTATAGAAATAGCTACAGACCTAAACTATAAACATAAAAACAAGCTAACAACTAAGCAAAGAAGCTGGCGGAGGACGAGAGGAACCAGCCAAGCAAGAAGCCGAGCTGGCCTCCGGGAGAAGACATGGTGCGCGCAAGGGGGGAATTGTTCGGCGCAGCCAGGGAGAAGGAAACTCCGAAGGAGTAAAATATGGGAGAACTTCAAGAAAATCCAAAACGAGAAAGAGAAAGACGAAGACGAGGAAGAGCAGAGCCGAAGAGAACAAGAAGCGCGCGAACTCGAGGAAGACGAGGTAGGATCCGGAGCTGAAGACACGCGGAGACGAAGAAGAGGAGCGAAGCACAATAAAGGAAAAAGAGGAGAGAAGCCCCCAAACCAAAAAGAAAGGGGAAGTAAAAGAAGAAAACAACACAAATATGGAAGAAGAGGAGGGAGGAAACCGAAAACCAAAAGGACCTGGAGGAAACTGCCGGCTCGAGCAGCTCGCCTCAGTGAGAGAGCTACTTGAGAGCGGTAGAGGGGTAGAGTGAGTGCGGTAACAGTGCTGGATATCAGAGGAGTCCGGAGAGACTTTGGTTTTCTTCGGCTTTAGTGGTCACCCACCAGTTTAACGAGTGCTCGTTCGTGTACGGCAAGCGAAAGGAAAGCTCGCTCGAGCCTTCCTTCCCGAACGCTCTATTACACCCTCGCCAGACAGGGCAAAGCCAAGAAACAGCACAGAG
>NW_027157311.1:0-536 GCF_002600585.1 Cystoisospora suis
CTACTACTTCTACTTCTACTACTACTCCTACTACTTCTACTTCTACTACTACTCCTACTCCTACTGCTGCTGGTACACGATCTTGGTCTTGATCGTCTTGTCGAATATCTGAACTTCTCTTTCTTCTCTCCATTCTCTCTGTTCTTCTTCCTCCCGTTCTTCTTTTTCAAGAGAAAGAAAGGAAGAAGAACGGCGGGGCGTGTCGGATGGACGGGACGGTTGTATGGTGTTCGTTGTCATAGAGAGGAGATAGAGATAAAAGGAAGAAAGAAGAAAGATGAAATGAAAGACAGAAGAAAGAAGTGAGCCGTTGGTTTCTTTCTTCTTTTTTCCTTTAATGCTTTACGTTTCCTTTTCTTATTTCAAAGAAAAAACGTATCAAAAGAAAGGAGAACCAGCGTCTTCTCGTCGTCGTCTTCTTTCGGTCAATCTATCTTCTTCCATCGTTCCGTCGATCCTATCTGTTACCCTTTCATCTTTCTTTCTTTCATTATTCCGTTCATTGTTCTTTCTTTTTCATCTTTTCTCTTTTTCTT
>NW_027157311.1:905-1174 GCF_002600585.1 Cystoisospora suis
TCTTTCTTTCTTTCGTTTCTTCCCGTTGTTTTCGTTTTTCTTCTGTAGAAAAGGAAAGGTAGTCGTTTTTTCTTCTTCTTTTTGCTGTCAGAAAGAAGGTTGCGTTAAGACAGCAGAGAGGTCTCTTAGATCTGAGTAAAGAAGAGCCTTCCACTGGGGGGATCTGCGTTCTTCTCTTCATTACTTTTCCTATACAAAGATACATATCTCTTCGTACAAGGGGTGAAAGGAAAGGGAGAAGAGATATCTTTCTTTCTTTGTCTCTCTCT
>NW_027157311.1:1494-1660 GCF_002600585.1 Cystoisospora suis
AGTCCGTTGACTCTTTTCCTAGTGTATCTTCGTTCATACATTCTTTCGCAAGTATATAGATTTTTAGCTTCTCTCTGCTTTGTCAGCATAGATTCATATCGACATATATGTGAAATATCGACCTCACCTTTCATCTCCCTATACAACATATACACATATATATATA
>NW_027157311.1:2036-5534 GCF_002600585.1 Cystoisospora suis
CTTTACAGTTTCGATCTCTCTCTCATCCGTTTCCTTGATACGTTCTTTCTTTCTTTCTTTTCTTTGCTCTTTTCATGAAGTGGGGCCTTACCACCCATCCGTCAAACACGAGACAAGAGAGAAGAAGAGCAGAATCGATCGATAGACAAAGAAATAGAGAAAAGAGTGAGCGAAGGGTGTTGCCTGGGATCTAAGAGAGAGATAGAGAAAGAGTCGCATTGGCTCTGTCAACACTCTTGTTCTTCCTAGCAGAGCAGGAGTAGTAGATCTGTAGTTTCTGTCTTTTTTCCTTTCATTTCTTTTTCTCTGGTCTACTTCTTCTTTCTCTTCTTCGCTTTCTTCTTTTTTCCAAGCAAGATAGATTTCCAAGAAGAAGAAGAAGGGGAGAAAGAAGATAGGAACAGGAGGAAGGAGAGGAAGAAGAATGCGAGAGAAAGAGAAACAAGGATGGATCGGTGAATGAGAGGAGCAGTCCAGTGTGTCATGATAGGAGGAGTTCTTTGACCTCTTCTTCTCTCTTCATTCATTCCTTTTGATGTATAGAAGAAAAGCCCTCTATTGTTCAAGAAAAAGAGAAGAAAAAGAAGATGAAGGAATGAAGCCGATGAGGAACAACATTAGTGCTTTTCTTTCTTTCGTCGTCTCCATTGTATAGCTACCTCAGAGACCCTACACAGACACCCCCCGTCATAGCAGGTATAAAACAAATGCTTTCTTTCTTTTCGAGGAAAGTGAAGGAAGGCGAGAGGAAAAGATCGTTAAAAAAGAAAGAGGAGCGGTCTCTTCTCGTCTCCTGCCTGATATGTGACGATAAGAGAGAGAGAAAAGAACACCATATAGAAGAATAGGAAGAAAAGAAGAGGGGGAAGAGGAAGAGAAAACACAAAGAAGAAAATACCTAACGCAGAGAAACAAACGAAGTCTTGCATTGGTTGAAGAGTGTCGCCTATTCAAAGAGATAGGAAGAAGAGAGAGAGGAGGAGACGAAAAAAGAAGAAGAAGATCTCTTTCTTCCTTTGCTCTATGTAGTATTGGCTTGTCGTTCTCATCTTCCTGTGTTGCTTTCTGATCCAAGAAAGATAGAAACACACTTTCCTTCGAGAAGACAATTCTGGCAAGAAAAAGAAGAAAAGAAGAGCTATCTTCACACAAGAGACACTTCTTCTTCTTCTCGTTCATTTAGAGAGAAGAAGCACAAGGACAAGTAGAGGATTCATCCGGGTGGAGGAGCAGCGGCTTAGGGTTGATATCTTTCGCGTCTTTTTGTGTGTTTCTTTCTTCTTTTTCTTTCATCTTCCTCTTCATCCTATTCTGCTTCTTTGTTGCTTTGTAGATAAAGTCTTCTTTTAGACCTTCTTTGAGAATAACACCTGTTTTATCTTCTTTCTTTTCTGGATTTATTTTGCATTCCTTCTCTCCTCCTTTTCCTCTTCTTTCTTCTACTTCGGTGATGTGAAGAAGACAATCAAGTGGCGACACTCTTTCCTTTTGATGGTGGAAAGGAGCAACACCAGTTTCGCCTGTGTACCTTTTTCTCTCCCTGCATGCAGTTGGGGTGTACATACACCCGAGAAAGACGAGGGAGATATTCCATACCAACATACATACATACCTAGGTAGAGTTTGCTTGCCTTGCCTCTTCGCAGAGATTTCTAAAAGAGAAACAAGTTTTTTTTTGTTTCATTTCTCACCTCCTTTCTACATTTTATCATAGGGGTCGCTTGCTCTTTCTCCGTCCGCTTTTTCTTTCTCCCTCCTCTTTTGCATGTTGTCTCGTGTCTACATTTCTTTCTCATTCCCTCCTCCCATTGGTATCGCGAGGTGAACAGGTTTAGCAGCAGCGTCACTTTCTTCCTCCTCCTTCTCTTTCTTGCCCTTTGAAGAATCGATCTCTCTCTCGCTTTTATATCCGTTTCTTCGTTTGCCTATTTCACACGTCTGTTGTGTCGCAGAAGATTCCTGTGTCACTGTCGGGAAGTCTTCTTCTTTCTTCTCTCTTGGAGTATCCGGAGAAGAGGGAGTTGTTCTTTTTCTTCTCTTGTACAGTCTCCTCGTTGCCTTCTCTTTCCTTGTCTTTGAGAAAGATCTCTTCCCAGAGTGCTAAAGAAAAAAGCGTCGGTTTCTTGTTCGGTCCCCGGTGGGGAGTAGTCCTCTGTGGATCCTAGTTCAGAGCTTTAGTTCTTCTTGAAGAGATTTACTACTCTTTGCTTGTTCTTCATTCTCTCACCCTACGCTCTTTTTTTCTATCGATATAGGCTTCTTTCTTAAAGTGCCGTTTATTTTCATTGTTTCTTTCTTTGTCGACCCCCCCATGTGAGAGAGGTGTGATGCTCTTTTAGGGCAGTTACGAAGCCTTTACGTATTAGGTATCTTTCTATTCCGAGAAAGCAAGCAAGCAATACATCTCCAAGATTCTAGCTGAAGATTCTCTGGAAATTTGTAGAATACGACGTCGTACCCATATTCACTTATCATATATGTAGATACAAAAAATTTCCTTCGTATTTATCAGGTGTATGTACACCTCAGCAGCGGATGACTCCCGTTTTAGTTGATTTGACCGGTTGTTTTCAGTTTTTTTTTTTTTTTTTTTTTTTTAAAAATCTCCGCTTTTAACCCGCTTAACAAAAAGAAAACGTCGGGTTTCTTTTTTTAGGTTTACGCGGCAGCCTTCCATCAGGTTTTGTGTTCATAGAAGAATATCTATTTTTTTAAGACAAACAACGAGGTGTATAGACACCTGGATGTTCGGGTGTATATGCACCTAAAACGATTTGTTCTTGTAGAGCGATACATTTCCCTTTCCCCTTGGAGTAAAACCTCCGCGGTTGTTTGTGTTTTTTCTTTTTTTTCTTTTCGTCCTTTCTGCTTTCCTGCCTTTCCGGCTTCCTCAATTCTTCTTCGAGAGATAGAGTTTCTTTCGCTACCAAGTTTTTCTTCTTCTCTCTTCCTATCTGTCTTCCGTTCGTGTTTCTTTTAGATCATTCCCCTGACTGCGGCTATTCTTCGAAGCTCCAGATAAATAGCTTGGCCTTATTCTTGTTCGTTTCTCCCTCTGAATCTATCCGTCTTTTTAGATTCAGCGTAGCGGCGAGATTCTTTTTCCTATCCCAACTTTACTCTTTTCGTTTGTCTGTTTTTCTTCCGCCCCCTTTGTCCCCCGTTTTCTTCTTTCGTACCGTTCAAGATGGCAGCAGGAGAAATTGGATCTGATTCGTCCTCTTCCTCTTCTTCGCAGTTGGATTCTACTTCACTGACAACGACTTCGGGGATATCTTCTTCTTCTTCTGCCCCTATGGTGTCTAGAGATCTAGCGAGTACATCCTCAAGCGGCAAAAGTAGTCATGCAGTTGGTGCTTTTGCAACATCTCCGGAATCGTCTTCATCGTCTCTTTCTTCGTCATGCTCGCCTACACCTCTCGGTTTTTCTGGGGATTCAACAACTATGACTTCTACCTCTTTTCCTGATGCCAAATCTTCTTCTTCTTCCTGTCTTGC
>NW_027157312.1:0-3268 GCF_002600585.1 Cystoisospora suis
TTTCCTTCTTTCTCTTTCTTTTTATTCTTCGCCCGCTGAGATTTTCGGCCTTCTTCCCGTTGGCTATCAAAAATGGCGCTCGGCTTATATGCGAGTAAATCGAGAACGCGGCTATGCGTAAGGGAGGATGCGAGCCCAGCGGCGATCTCGTCATCGTAAAGACGTTGTGAAAGTAAAGAAGCCCTTGTGTCGTTGCTTTTACGATCTTCCTCTTCTCCTCTCTTATTTGTCTTCTTCTTCTTTGGGGCTTGAGTTGAGTCGCATGTCATCAGCATCGATTCTCCTACAGCATCGATTGTCGAGGAAGCCACTGTAGAGACAGCTGGATGATAGAAAGTCGTGGCCGCGAAGAGTTCCCAGAAGCGACTCTCCGATGCCTAGACAGAAGGCAAGACAGACGAAAAGAAAAATCTTCTTCTTCTTTCTTTATCAGCGGACTGGATATGTATAGAGATAGTCCCCTAGGTGGAGATAGAAAGAGTTGAACTGTATAGACACCCCCCTTCACGAGGCCCCATANNTCCTTTCTCTCAGCACCCCTGGACGTTGTACAGTAATGAAATTCTACAGGTCTGTACAACCCTTGGATCTTCTTTCCCGAGGGAGACAGACTTTATACAGCCTAACATATCTATCTATCTACTTACCTATCTATGTTTAATCTGTCAATCTCTCTCTAGTCTATCTATTTATCTATCTATGTTTGCCTGCCTATCTCTAATTCATCTCTCTGTCTATGTCTTCAATCTATCTTTTAGTCCATCCATAGATATGTACAGTATAGGTAGAAAGGCAGGTAATTCTTCTGGGGCGAGGGCGAGAGGCTGCTGCTTGTGTAAGTTTCTTTATTATTGCTATTGATATATACATCATAGCACAACTTACTCATACACCTCTCTCTCCGGCTTCCTCCCACCCTTAAGAAACAGACGTGTAGACATATCTCTATACGTGTATATACATATATCTATCTATATATATATATATAAACAGATATGCATATACGTGCACACATGGAGAAAGAGAGGGAGACAGCAGAGAGAGGAAGAGGTGAGAGAGGTGCATTAAGAAATGAAGAATTCTTGAGATAGATGGTCATGATAAGATCTTTGGAGTGTATGTACACCTCTTGTAGATAGACCTACCCTACTGTATCGAGGATCCCGTTTCACAGGGTCATATACACACCAGGAAGACGAAGAAGAAAAAGAAGAAGAGTTATCTTCTCCCTCTCCATTCAACTGAGAAGCTGAAGACTTTTCTTTCTTGACCTTCTTCTCAGTCTCTTCATCTTCGTCATCGTCGATATCCTAGATATAGAAGTAAAGAACGACATGAAACAAAGAAGAGAAGAAAAGTAAAGAAACATAAGAATGTACGCAAACAGATAGAATAGAAGATGCTTGTCTCTGCCTCTACGAATACAGCTCGAATACGTCAGGATCACTTCAAAGAAGAAGCCTCGTTAAAGGGCGAGGAGAGAAGAAGAGACAAACGCACACCCTTCCCACGAGTGAAGACAAAACACGACGCAAGAAACACACCTCTAAATGCAAATCTAGACATACAGACGCATATCTATATATATAGATAGACAGATATATATATATATACACATATCTGCAAATCATCCTGCATACATGGCGAGATACATATATATATATATATACATATGTATAGTTTTATTTATAGAAACCTCCTGGAGAAATGCACGTAGAGATATTCTCTGGAGGGCCTTACATACACCTACAAGTAGACTAGAGAGACATACATACATACATGCCGATACACTCTACGATGCCACAGATAGATAGATCGAAGATAGATAGATAGATAAATGGATTAAAGATAATTAGATAGATCAGTAGGTAGATTAAAGATAGATAGATCAAAGATAGATCAAATAGTTAACTGAAGATAGAGATCTTTCTGTTTCGTAATCTTTTCTTGTGCGTACATGAAAGTTTTCCTCTTCATCGTGGTCTTGGAGATTTCTTTCTGTCTCATTCACTAGCCGACCAACGACATTGTGATACTTCCCTTCTTCGCCTCCTCCCCCTGCTCCTCCTCCTGCTCCTGCTCCTCCTCTTTTGATCATTCCTTCTTTTTCTTTTCTTTGTCTTTCTTCTTTCTTCTTCATGGCAACTTCTCTTCTTTCATGCTCTACCGACCCCAGTAGAAATTTCGCACAGACCTGCACCGCCGCCGCTGCGACACCCGGCTGTTCTATCTGAGAGAGACTGGACTGTAAGAGACGTTTACATAAAGCTGTAGAGCGCGTTATATCTGTTAAGCTTTGATAGGGGGAGAGAAGAGGAGGAGGAGAAGAAGAGAGAGAGAGCTCGCTGTTTATATTGGAGCGGAGATGAGTTTCAGAAGTTGAGGGGTGGAGGTCGTGGGTATCTCGAGAAGCAGAAGAAGAGAGAGAAGGAGAGGGGAGAATAAGAGAATGAAGAAGAGAGAATAGAGCCGCACGGTTGGATGCCGTAAAGAAGTCTGGGGATTGAAGGTGTTCATACACCACACGAGTCAAGCGATCCGTAGTCGAGTAGCTGAAGAGAAGAGAAAGAAACAGAGGAAAAAGAAAGCAAGAAAAAGGAATGGAAGAGAAAGGAGAAAGTAGGGAGAGAAAGAGAAGAAAGGAGAGAAGCAGGAGAGATTAAAGAATGGTGTAGATAAGGCAAAGGAGGCTTATAGAAAAGGAGAAGATATAGTGTAAGAGAGAACGGCCTAAGGAGGGGAGAGGATGAAGAGAAGAGAAGAGAAGCGAGAAGAGATACAAGGAAACGACAAAGACAAGATGACACGTACAGGAAATGCAAGCAAAACTCTACATAAAGAAGAAGAAGAGCTGCGTATCCATTTACTCTTCGTGCTTGTGTGAGGGATGTCAGGAGAGGCCAGAGAGGAAAGAGAAAGAAGAAGAAGGAGATGCAGGAGGCTATCAGGAGTGTTTTCTCCTCTCCTTTTTCTTTCTCTCTCGCTCTCTCGAGACCTCTTTCTGTGTCTCTCTGTCTCTCTCCTATAGCACACACCTTCCGACAGAAAGAGAGACAGACAGAGACAGAGAGAGATCTTCTGTAGCTACAGTAGTCCCATCCCCCCTTATTAATCAAAAATGTACAGACAGGCTTAGCCTCCTTTCCTCCATCAAAAGTGTCTATCTAGAGGTACAATCTAAAGACACTACCTTTCTAAGATGACTAATGCACGCACAGAGAGCTCTCCATACACCACACACATACAGAAAGAGAGAGAGAGATAGAGA
>NW_027157312.1:3284-3647 GCF_002600585.1 Cystoisospora suis
AGAGTTTGGACCGCTCGCTACTAGGACGAAAGAAAACGATACATAGAAACATACATCTACCCATTCAGCGATCATCTATATATAGACAGAGAGATAGTAAGAGACATCTATCTATATAGTCGGCGATACATCTACAGATAGATAGATAGATNNCTCTTTCTTTCTCTCTCTTTCCTCTCACTCTTTCTGTTTCAATGTGTTGGTCTTTTGTCGTTGAGTGCAGGACGTTGAGAGATATGAACTTATCGAAGCTTGTAGCAGATGACGTCCCCTTGTTTCTCTCTCTCTTGAAGGATATTTTCCCTAGACAAGCCGATCCACCGAAGAAGCTCTACAAAGAAGTGGAAGCGGCTGTGCTTTCAA
>NW_027157312.1:3933-4647 GCF_002600585.1 Cystoisospora suis
AGATAGATAGAGAGATAGATAGAGAGATAGATAGATAGAGAGATAGATAGAGAGATAGATAGATAGATAGATTAAAGATAGAGAGAGAGATAGATGAAAGATAGAGAAGAGGGAAGAATGAAAGAAAAAGACAGGGGAGAAGGAAGGAAGGGATAAAGGAGGTAGAATGGATGAGTTGCGAGAGGAAGGAAGGAGATGGAGTAGCTTTTTATGTAATGCGGTACTACCTACACATATACCCATATATACACAAGTATAGATACATCTATATGCTATGACGAATATAGATATGTATGTGTAGAGGCTGTCTCTTCATAGCTACGGACTTCCATACAGAGGAAAGAAGCAGGTGTGTAGATAGACACTGTGAAGAATCCATCTATCACTACGCCTAGGAAAAGCTCTCTCTTCACTGCTTCTTCTTCTTCTTCTATTCTTAGAGGGAATTTTCTTCTTCTCCTTTTTCCTCTCTGATCACGGTAGAGAGATAAAACGCATGATGAGAGGAAGCCTAGCATAGAGTAGACCCTCCACTTTCTCGCCCATATATATCTATCTGTCTATCTATCTTACTCATGCTGTATCTCTCTCCATCCACACACCTCCTTCTCACGCTCCATGGTCCACTATCTTCAGTCTCTCGATCTTTTGTTTCTCCCTCTTTCTCCCTCTCTTTGTGTGTCTCTTCTTCTTCTTCGTTCTCTCCGTCTTTCT
>NW_027157312.1:4711-6743 GCF_002600585.1 Cystoisospora suis
TCTTCTTTGCCTTTAGACATCCATTGTGCGCCACGGGTTTATGCTAGTCGGGCCTACGTGTGCAGGGAAGACGGAAATTTCCAACACTTTATGTACAGCCTTGACGTCTATAGGCATTTTGACCCGAAGTGTCATCATGAACCCTAAAGCCATTACAGCGCAGCAAATGTATGGAGTAAAAGACGCTCTATCAGACGAATGGACTCCTGGGATCTTCGCCTGGCTCTGGTCCAAGTATAACAATAGATCTCTCAAGTTCAACACTTGGATCACATGCGACGGACCTGTCGATGCCATTTGGATCGAGAACCTCAACACCGTTCTCGACGACAATAAGATTCTCACCCTGGCCAACAATGACCGCATTCCCATGACCGAAAATACGAGGTACAAAATAGGAAGAGAAGGACAGGAGTCGCGAGAGGGAGGAGAGAACAGCACAAGAGAATGAGCATTATACAGATGGAGGGAGAAGAAAGAAAGAAAGAAAGGTTGAAAAAGAAAGAGTGAAAGAGACAGAGAGAGAGATGGGGCAGCACGAGGGATGGAGAAGAGATCGAGAGGTTTCTTTCTGTATCTCTAGATCTTTCTATAGAGAGGGTATGGGAGTTTGCTATAGTGGATATACCTCAAGTGTGAAGAGAAATATGTACCTCTCTTTCTATAGAGATGGATAGATCTACCACTTTATGTTTTCTATACATGTGAAAAGCTTGTGCGCCTATGTATCCATACATACGGATGTACGTACATGTAGGACCCGTGACTGGGTATAGGAGGAACATATGTCTAATATATATAGATATGTAGAGAGTCTTGCAGGCCAAAGAAGAAGAAAAGGTGTCTGCATTATACCTACATAGAGATATAGATACGTATAGATAGATACAGATATGTATGTGTATATGTGAATGGATAGCCCATGTTGAAGAGACGAACTCTGAAACCGGAGGGCATTGGTATGCACCTCACATCTTTCTATCTCTCTAGCAATGTCTATAGCGAATACAGATATACCTAGCTTTTGACCTATCTATATCTTAACTGATCTGAGCTCGGGGACCAGGTATGTCTAAATACATATGTATGTATATCTGTATGTGTATGGTTTCTTTTGATAGCTTTGCACAGTTCTCTCATGTATCTCTAGCATGCGTGTCTGTTGAAGTGTATCTCTCTCCTTCTCTATTTGTCTCTTTAGGCAATAGATATGGAAATCTATACCTATGTATCTAAGTATATATATATATATGTATATACAAGTGCCCCTATGTCTACATAGAGGTGTATTGACTTTCCCTTTATCAACTCTATCAATGTTGCGATATTTCATTCAAGGTCGATTCTCTTCTTCACATATACACCTGAGGAATGTAATCCCCACTTTACCTCTTTGTCGATAAGTGGTCTATCGCCGCCACTGCCTCGACCTCTTAAGACTCTCGATCCAAGACACACACATCCAAGTCCTCCACCCTAGCCCAGCCGTATCTATTTCATTAACTATCTTTCTCTCCTCGATCAGCCTCATAACCCTCTCCCCTCCCCTTACTCTTTCCTATCTCTCTCCTTCCTCTTCTTCTTCTCTTTCTCACTCTTTCTTTCTCTCTTTCTCACTCTTTGTTCTTTCTTTGTGTAGAATAGTCTTTGAAGTGGAGAATTTGAATAATGCATCTCCAGCGACAGTGAGCCGCGCGGGTATAATTTATGTCTCTTCAACAGATTTAGGGTGGAAACCTCTCATTCTCGCCTGGCTGAACAATCGAGGCAAAACGCAGCCTAACGGGAATGAAGAAAAGACCACCCTTACCGCTCTATTCGAAAAGTAAGCAAAACGTAAACGCGTCTCAAATCCGGCACTCTCAAATCTACTCCTACTTCTACTACGCAACGCATTCTCGAGGAACAAACTAGGTCTACATACAAATAGGAGATGGTCGTGTAAAGCAGACAGACAGATAGATAGATAGATAGACAGATAGATAGATAGATTAAAGATAGATAGATTAAAGATAGATAGATAGATACGTGT
>NW_027157313.1:0-385 GCF_002600585.1 Cystoisospora suis
ATAAATTGCCGCTTGGTTTCCTTATCTCGGCATGATCTGGTCGCTCTGGCATCGGTGCGTTCTCACAGCGATCGTCATTCTTAAAAATAGGGCAATATTTGATGACGATCAGGGCAGGATTGCAAAATCCTGACACATTAGAGAGCGTCTAGGCCTTCTAGGGAAGGCTAACAAGCTCCACACGACCGAAAGAACTCCAACGGAAGGGCTAGCAAGCCCGGGGGAACGTGTCGGCAGGGGGGAAGTGCTGCACGTCTTTTTCTCAGAAGCCCGAAGAACGCCGACATCATGTGCAAAAGGCTAACGCAGCCTAGGGAGACCGTGGGGACCCCCCACGACCTCTGAGAGTTAAAGGGGATCGAGGGGAGTCGATTGCGCTAGGTTT
>NW_027157314.1:0-3920 GCF_002600585.1 Cystoisospora suis
CATGTGTAACGGCCGGTGCTCCAACAAGGACTGAGAAACATAGTTCTGTTCTTCCGCCCCGACCCCACAGGTTGCCCGGGCGGTTCGCGCACTATCCTACACATCGTCATACACTCTCAAGCCCACTGCCCGCAAAAGCGTCGGGGTCCTACAAGGCATGTATGACATACAACACAGGCTGTACGCCGCGTGCGCGGAGGCGCATCGCCGGCGCTACAAACTCGGTGGTGGAGAGTTTCATGCGCACTCTAAAGAAGGCGCTTGGTGCGCTAGTTGATGAGGACGGCAAAGACTGGGACAGGCACCTCCAAGCCGTCGCCTTGGCCCATAATTCGACCGCGCATAGTGTCACCGAGTTTTCCCCTTTCTTTCTCTTGCTCGAGAAAGAAAGGGGAAAAGCCGGTGACACGTACAGAGGTACCTGGACGCGCCAAGGCTGGATCCGACTCCTCTTGCCTGGGTGGAGAGACTATGGCGGGCAAGGGTACACGTCTATGAAGCCCACGCGCAAGAGGAACAACGACAGCGAAACTTCCGCGGAGCCTCTAAGTCACTTTTGCCCCCGGGTGCGATAGTAGATGTTCGACTGAGCGCCGCGGATGCAGGACAGTACCCCGCCAAGCTAGCGCCCAGGTGGGCGGGACCATCGGTCGTACTTGAGCGGTTCAGTAACAATAAGACCTATAGAGTGTGCGATGTCTGCGCTAGACTGGAGAAATTGGTGACTCGAGATCAGCTCAAGCTCCTGAATCTTCCCGAAGAAGCGGGGGCAAACTGGCCTTCTCCTCGAGTGCGCCCAGGGAACTGCACTCCGTACCACGATAGGGCGCCCGAACGTAGGGCTCTTCTAGGCGGGAGCCCCAGTGGCGTCTCGACGACGGATACTGGAGTGTTACGGGGGGTACAGCCGCCGAGTGATAGCAACGTTACCGCGGCTTCCCCTCATAGGGATACCTGTTCTCCCGTGAGGGCCGTAGAGGACCGGACGACAGGTGAGGGACCATTGAGTTGTGTACCAACACCAGAACAAGGCCCTCTGCGAGAACAGGTCGATGGATCTCAGTGCACGACGATCGCTACGGAGTATGGGCTCCGTCAGACAGCGAGCCGCCGATCGCGAGCGGTGGAGGAGGCGTGGGGCCTAGGAGCGACCGCACGACGGGGATTTCATTAGCTTGAGCCGGGGGGAGGATGGCACGCCCGGGAGGAGCAACTCGAGCCGGCTAATAACCGCTAATGCAATAGAGTAGCCGGCGGCATTCGCAGAAGCCACCGCGCTCATTCGGCGGCGGCCAATATTCGGCAGTCGGCCGATAGTAGGGGCGCCCGCGGCCGCGCGGGCGGTGGCCGCGGGGAGGCGCTGGACCGTCCGACGGGGCGGGGGTTGTTGGGCGGCGGCGGTAAGGGAGCGGAGCGGACACATTATTAGTACGTTTCTCTCTATTTTGAGGATTGAGGGAGAAGTACCGGCCGGGGGAAGTGCCCATGACCGCTCTATCCCATTCCGCCCGAGCGTAGCGACATTTGCCGAAAACGCCGGCAAATGCGAGACCGCAACCCCTCGCGGGAAGCCAGCGATCGCCCCGGGCGAAGGCGGAGCTCGGGCCGTCCCATAGTTTACAAACTTTGTAATAAGTCTCCTTTTCACGGTAGTTTCACTATAGTGTGTCTATTGGGATCAACAGGACGGCCACTGTAGCGACCCGGAGCACTGCGGACCCGCGCGCAGTGTTGCGACCGTAGGGTGCGGGGCAGCACACATCGCAGGTCTATTCCTGACAAACAGGCTCTACTTGCCGGCTTGTTACCCCCAAATGTCCGTCTGATGAGAAAGCTGGATGAAGAAAAGGAAGGCAAGGTGGCACCTGCCATGCGAGCGGTTTGGTCTAGGGAACTGGCCCGGGGCTTGGTAGCGACTTAGAGACTGCTTTCTCTTTGTTTTCAAGGAACGAGGTCTCTCTTCTTCAAATACAAAAAGGAGAAACCGCTCTAACGGACGCTGGCCGTACGCGTGATTGGCTTCCCTCCGAGATTTCGCCCGAGACACATTTTCGCAAGATGGCTACCGCAGCAGCATCTGGTAATTGTGTTTCTGTAGAGTTCCTGCATTCACTGACTAGGGTTGTTCACGTAGTTTTCACTGGGTCAAGTGTCTGAAGCAACAAAGAGTTAAGCCGGCTTCCACATCATAGTCTTTGCGAATGAGAAATAAACGACTTGGAAAGCTAACCTAAGACACGCTGTCCTTTCCGCTTGCAAAGTCAAGACAAGCCCGCGAGGAATCGACCTGGAGGAAAAATGAGCGACAGCCTCTTACTCTTCCGTCAACACACATAACTAGGTGAAGATTAGGATCTATTCCTGTTTTTTCTGTTCTACGCATTTCGATGCGCCTGTAAAGGAACGTCGTCGCCTAAAACGACCACGACCAAATGCCGCCTGTGATACACCGCAACATCATGGGCGACCTGAAGACTACTGCAGTGACCGACGTCAATAAGAACGTAAGCGTCCATCTGAAAAAAGATGATGCTGAACCGACAGGAAAGGGAGCCAGAGAGCTCGTGTTTTTTTTCTTAAAGAACAGACTCCTTACAACCACTGCTAATCAACAGCAGAGATGGTCCTTATGCCAGGCGGACCAGATTATGTATCTCTTGACGAAACACTGGCAAGTGGCCCGCCTCGTCGGAGGCTGTGCCCTGGTCGGTTCGTTGCTGTTCTTCGATGAAAGACAAGGGAGAAGGCAAGTGAGAAAAGAAAGGAAAGATCAGAGGACTACATGAAGTCGAAGATGATAATGATTCTGATAGGGTCTGCCGATGTTTCAAACAACGCTGCGCCGTAAGGCTCGTTGAAATGACGTTCTGACAATTGCCGCTATAGTGTGATGATGCCGTCGTTTTGAAATCCATCCGCTTGATGTAGAAAGAAGAGGTTCCTCCTTCCTTTCCTGTCCTCCCCCCCCCCCGGGTGGTAGTGAAGGTGTCCTTGAGAGTAGTGACCGAATGGACGACTCGATTGATGAGAGAGTGAGAGGTGATTGCGGGGGGATGGATGGCGAAGGCGCCGGGGAGGGAGGGCATTCGTTCAAGTCACCACCAGCAGTCACAACAAAGGAGACTGAAGGCGCTTCGTCGCCGTTAAGAGAAAGACTAGCTAACCAGAAGAAGTAGAGAAAGAGAAATATCTTTTCTAATCCTGATTGCAGTAGAAGCCGTGGGGAGCAAGTGAGAACCGGTCGTTCGTTCATTCCTTCGCAGTTACTGTTCTTACGATTAGTGTGGAGGCAAGCCGCCGTTAACAGAAGCGAAAGCAGTAGGAAGAAGAGTTAGAGAAGTTACGCGAAAGGCTACGTACGAGCGGGAGGGGAGACGAAGAAAGAGAATGAGAAAAAGAAAGAAAGAAAAAAGAAGACAGATGTGATCCATTCCTCTATCCATCAGACAGACACACTCGCGACACGCCAGACAACCTATCAAGAAGGAAGAAGTAAGAAAATGATAAACCAAGATCAAAACGAAGAAGAGGATCTGGAACGACGAAAGAATCTGTATCTAACAATATCTATCTACCTACATACATATAAGAGGAAGACGTAAGAGAAACGGCGAAGAAGTTCGATACAGGAAGAAAAAAGTGAAGAAACCGGAAGACAGCAGAAAGAAAGAAGAAAATATGGACAAACGGAAGGAGAAAAGGAAGGAGATATGGTCGAATGTATGTTTATATATCTCTGTATCTACACGTCTTTCTAACAGATCTATCTCTATCTGTTCATCTATACAATTTTCTAGATGGGACTACTATGTGTATGGGCCGTCAGATGAAGAAGAGACAGAGACAGAGAGATGATGAATCATCCATAGACAGAGAGCCGCGAGACAGGAGGAGACGGACGGGGTGGAGACAGACAGATG
>NW_027157315.1:0-12060 GCF_002600585.1 Cystoisospora suis
CACGAGGCCCCTTGAAGCGCGGAGAGGAGGTCGTCTATCCTCGGCAGGGGCTAGACATCGTTACCTGTTACCTTGTTCAGTTTTGTGTAGTTGACGCAAAATCTCCACGGCCCATCCTTCTTTGGCACCAGCACCACCCTGCTAGCCCATGGTGAAGTACTTGGCTCGATTATCCCTTGACTCTGCATCGTTTCTATTTCTTCTTCGACGACTTTCTTCTCGATGGGGGACATCCTGGACGGTCCAGTCGAACAGGGTTTAGCGTTCTGCGTTGGGATTGTGGCTTTGGCTCCTCTGGCTCGTGACGGGGGGTCTCCAGCAAATCTGAAGACATCCTTGTAACGCTCAAGGAGACTCAGTAGTCTACTGTATTGTTGCGATGTCAGGCAACTTGATGTCTGACGAAGACAGGGCGTCTCTTCTTCCCGTCTAGGCTTGATCGACACATGAGTTGTCTTCCGCAGCTGCCAGGCTCCGGTCTGTCATCTTCCTTCGGGGTTGGGGACTCCACGCGGGCGATAATCGTCCTTTTTTTTATTCTGCACGGCCTCGAAGAGAAATAACAGGCCAGAAGCTGTGGTGGCTTCTGCTCCGCGTAGCCGTGTGCTACCGTAAACCTATGCGCCACTGCTCCCGCAGCGTGGAAGGCAGAATATGAACCGGGGTGGATAACAGTCCTGTCGAATGAACATCCAGAACATCTCACACCTTGCTGGGATCACCACCGTTGTTGCTGCCTTCAGCAGCTGTTTACGATGTGTCCGTTCTAGTAGCGGTAGAGTAATTTCGGGGATATTTGCGAATCTAACACATTTGGAAATAGGGTCTATCATAAGCTTAGCTGGAAACTGAAAACCAAACCTTATGATCGCCTCTCCCGCTGCACTGTCAATGACCACAACTGTATCTCGTAGAGCCACCGGCCCCATTCCGAGCAGCTCTTCTGTAGTCGCGATTCCCGGCACTTCGCCCAAGTCGGGGCTAAATCTTTCAATCCGTCGCTCGCTGGCCCATTCGAGTGTAATGCCGACATCCCGGAGCTGTGTCGCTAGGCTTTTACCGATGATATTTTCGTCGGCTCCCGTGTCTAGAAGCATCTTCACGCGGACACCTTCGATGGTTCCCCACACCCTGGCACTCGTACGGTAAGATTCGTGCTTCGCCAAGCTTGTGTTCGCGTCGCTCTGCGATCTTGATCTGATGTTCAATATCTGCTTCGGCGTACAGTCCACGCATTCAGTATTGCACGCGAACGAGACTTTTTGGCGGGCTACGCGATTTGGAGCTGCTCGACTCCGCGGCATTCGACGCCCCTATCCTGCGACCGTCGTAGCGGAGTCCTTCCACCTCTTGGAGATGATCCGGTGTTGGTTCCCCGTTGCCCCGCACTCCTTGATCTTTCCGTTTCCTTCGCGTTGTTGCATACGAGCTTAGCTCTGCTTCTCTGTACTCTCTCGTGAAATGCCCGAAGCCGCGACACCTACTGCACCGCGGCTTCTCTCTAAACCAACAGCTCGAGGCAAGATGTCCTTTTTTCTTGCAGACTCTACACGCGGGTGGGCCTCTCTCGGAGTCGCTGAAGCGCTGTCCCGCTCTCCGATCTGGGCAGTCCCTAACCCAGTGGTCGTCCGAACCACATTCGTGACACCGGCCTTGCCACCCCGAGGAGGAGCTCCTTGCAAGTAGAATGCTCGAAGGGGCCGCAGCCCTTTGGCTTGCCTGCCGTTCCCGGATCTGCTCTGCGCGGGCAAAGACCTCAGCCCGGGCCTGANNCGATAACGTGATACGACATTCTGAGTGGGAGCGCACGCATGTAGGCACGGCGTAGCGTTTCATCGTCTCATATCGACATCGGCTTTTGTTGGATTGCGCACATCTTGTGTTGTAAATTTCTCAGCTTGAGTAAGTACCCCCGCATTTTTGTAGGATTGACCCATATTCTCTTGAGGTCGTCCAACTTCTCGGCGTAGTATTCTATGGGGTCCCCACCGTACGCTGCGTGATGCACAATTAGGTAGCCCCTCAGTCTTTGGTACCGGGGACCGGGTTCCGACAATAAGGGGAGCAACTCCGTGTGATACTGGTCGGGTAAGTACCTCAGTAGAGCCTTCACTTTCCAGTCGTCTCCACGCATGGTGAAGTCTCCCTTTGTTTCTAAGATGATAAACCACTCCTGGGGATCCATACTACTGTCGATGGGGTATGCTGGCAGCGGGTCTAGATGGATTTCTGTTGACAACGGGGGTCTTCGCGAACTCGCTGCCTGTTGTAGACTGTCGCTCAACCTGGATTCCAATTCAATCACTTTTGACCGCAATCCGGTTATGTCGGTTTGAGCACGCGGTTCTCTCTCCGCGGCCGTCCGGAGTTGGTCTTCTAGCCTTCTGCGCTCTTCTTTGTGGTGATCTTCCACCCTTTGGTTTGCAACCCTAGATTCCTCTAAAGCCTGCTGCAGTGACCTCACTGAGACTTGTAGCGCCTGCACGAGTTGCTGCTGCAGCGGCTGGCTAGTGGGGGAGGGCTGTGCAAGATGCGCCGAGTCACTCGGCGGGCCCGGCTCCTCTTCAAACGAAGACGGCGTGTAAGCGGCTTCCGTGCTTCGGGTCGCAATATGCGCAGGATTCCTCCGACTGGGGGACGGCCGGGCCATTTCGTTGCTTTTTTTTCTTTTTTTCTTCGTGAGTACTTGCACTGGGTCACAGCGAGTAGACGGGGAGTTGTTGGACATTCTGGGTGGCACCTACGCGGGGGCGGACTTTGCTCCACTACACACGGGAAGATTAGCGCAGAGCAGTTTTCCTCACTTCCTCTCCAACGAGGCCGACGCATCCTTCACCTCACGCAGAGCGGAAGGGTCCCGTGTCATGGCACCAAAAATGGTATCCTCTTCGGAGGGGAACAGACTCCTATTCTCATCCCGCTCTCGCGCCACAGGGGACAAGTGTGAGGTCAAAACTCTGAAAGTTTTTTTCTGTCTGTCGTTCAGACCTAGCGTCACGATACACCCGGGCATTGCACGCACGGTACGACCATCTGACTCGTGGGGCACTACATATACTCACCCCTACACATCACTCGTTTCACACGCTGTTGAACCTGACACATCCGTGTCTTGTCAGTAGCCCCTTTTCGGGGAGATCCGCTACGGGAGCCCGTACTGGCTCTGCCTTGTGGTATGCCACCAGCCATCGTCTAGTGCCTGACGTCTCTATGGTTTTGGCTTCGTCTTCCGAGAAAGCGTTGATACTGTCACATTAGTCCGGAACTGCAGAAGGCACACGAGGTCCCCCCCCCCGGAAGGGAGATACATGCCTGGAAGCTACGAGAGCCTTGTTGCGTGATTGTGTCGACAATAGCCGGTATTGTGGAAGACACTAGAGGGCGGGTTGACCGGGGGGACGGCGCGCCAGTCACGCGTGCTCATAAGAATTGAGTCGAGGCTACGCAGTGACACACGAGTACGAAGCACTCGGATGGTGTTAACCTTGTCATTGTGAGTCACTCTCACTGTCAAGTGCAGACAAGGCACACACGTCTTCCGCGAAAAGCCACGTTCGACTCGCCATCTAGCCTGCGCTCGGACGGTACTTTTCAGTACCCAGCGATGTAGCAGTACCCCCCCTCCCGCCACCGATGCGTCCTGACGTGAACAGGCTGAGGCCACTACCCGGGAGTCTTAGGAATCTGCCTATGGAGTGGACGGGAGAATTTTGGGCGGCCGAGGAACGAAGTGTGCTGGTAACATGGGCGTTTTCACTGTGTCTCTGTCCAACGCCTGCTCATGGGGGAAACGAGATAGGCCGGAGCAACTCGAGGCCCAACACGACCGGCAGCAGCCCTGGTTCTCTCATAGCTCATCGTGAGAAACACTTGCTGAGAACACAACCACCCACGAGGACCTAGAGTAACAGGCCCGGAGCGCAACAGGTAAACGCTGTTATCTCTTTCGAAAAAGGATAGCGGCCTTGTCTATCTCTCAGCAGGCGCCGTCGCATCAGCATTCAACACAGGAGACGCTTGCTCTCTGCCGCTTCCCCAGCGGTGCGGCCTCACAACACTGCCCGAACCTCCTATGGGACACATCGTTACCTCGCCGTTTGGTCGCGCCGCTCGCGCCTAGAACAGGCATAATAGACGGGCACCGCGTGACGACAGGTACCCGGATTCTACTGTTTGAAGCGGCGTGAGAATTGATGCGACGGAGTGTGTGCTTGTCGGGATGCGGCCGGACAAGTCAGCTGTGGTTCAAAACTGAACCCCAGCAGTCATTTTGAAGGCAGAACGCAGCGGACTGATGTTTCTCTCAGACACCTCTCCGTACACTGCTGCTCGCAACTCGGCTTGCTGAAGAAGGACCTGTTTTCGGACGCGCGGGAGGCGAGTGAACAAACCTCTTCAGGCCTTTCTATAACTCACTGCCGATAAAAAAGCCCTTGAAAACGATCTCAAATGTTTTTTCCACTTCCGTTTCCTGCTCGGTGAGGCGTCGTTTTGGCAGGTGCTGTCGTCTGCGCGGCGCGGGAGAAACATTGCGGGGTGAAGGAGGGCGAGCATAACGAGAGTTCGAGCGAGCGAGCGTTTGTCTACTGGTGGAGTCCCCGAGACGGGTGGCGCAGCGCCCCCGGTTCGACGGAATGGACTTCTTTCAGCAGCTTTTCTGGTTTCTCTTGAGAATTCGTCATCTTTTTCGCCTTCATGACAAGTAGAAGCCAGTTGCTTCTTGTCAGCGGCTTCTTTTGGTGGACTTTCAAAGCTCTGGCGTGTCTATTGCCGATCGCTGTGCACGTCGTTTGCCGACGAGTCTCCTGTGTCTTCAAGTCCGCGGCTCCATAACGAGAAAACGCCGAAAGCACTCGAGGATTCACGGATTTCTAGACTTCCCTGTTATTCTCGGACTATAAGGTGCTTGTGTTCGGATGCGGGAATGAGGGGCGTCCCCTGTTCTCGGTGCGTAATCTGCGAGTGGACAGGGACGAGCACGGCTAGCAGCGGCGTACGTTGGGCTCTCAATTTCTTTCTCCCTTCCCGCCTGCGGCACGGCGTGTTGGCAGCCCCCATGTCTTCCCTGGTTTAAAGTCCGTACACCCGAAACCTTTCTTCCTTCATTTTGGCGGATCTTTCTGTGTGGGGGAGCGGTATCCTCGGGGCGATGTCATCCGGATCGCATGACGCAAGCCGCTCCAGATCCGCCTAGAATTGAGCTTTCCCTTCGTTCTCCGTTACCTTCATTTTTTCCTAAGAGGTTTGCAGCTCCGCTAGGCGACGATAGGGCCGCCTCAACCACTTCGGAGCCGTGCGACCAGGAAGGGTGTATAGAAGTCATTACAGGGGACAGTTGCAAGCCAATATACGAAGGACGTAATCTCTCAACTGATGGTAGAGGTTGTAGCTACTTCGCCAGCAACAAGTTTCCTCGCGGCGTTTGTCTAGGTCTCTTTCGAGTGTGGTGCCAGCGACCTGCCTTCCCGCATACGATGATACTATCTTTGTGAAACAAGGAAAGCGGCGGATGCCCACGGGGGCGGAAACTAGCATGGGGTGAGAAGGAGAGAGTTCTTTCAGTTCCACAGCGCAGGTCTCTCCCCATCAGAAAGGAGAGTGAGCATGCCTCAACTTGTTTTTACGACTTGCCTCGGAGTCCAGTCACCAATGTGCAGCGTCCAAGTCACACTTTCTGCAGCTTACAGATACGTTCTCCCTGGAATGTCCGCATCTCTTTTATGAATCCATTTTTGCTTCGCGGCACTTTCGTCTCTGAAGAAGGCCATAGCACGCCTACAGTGCCCCATTGGTGGGACCGCACCATTCGCATCTGAGTATGCTGTTTCCATACTCTCGCGGATGCATTTGAAATTTGACACACGGCGCCATCACCGCCAAGCCTGCTGCCTAGTCAGGTACTTCATGATAGTGATGCTTGACAAGAGGGACACGAAGATCGAGCGGATAGTTCCGATCACCCAACCGTTCTGCATCCGATTCCTTCCTTCGTTCTTGGAGCCAGTTAGTTGTAAAGCACAGCATTCTTGTTATTTTGAAAGACCTGTACACTACCAGGCCGTCGTCATGCTACACCATTTGAAAAAGCTTTGAGGGGAATCAGGAGTGGAGTGTTGTTGGCGTGTCGTGTTTTTGAGAAGGGGGGGGGAGATGATGGTCGAGGACTCGTCGGGGGATGGGCCATCAACATCGCCCGATTCTTCGGCGGCCAAAGGCGGACCAAAGAATAATACATCTCGCGTTTCAGCATCTGATACTCCTCGAGGTTCTCGGGAGCTAGCTAAAAGCAACAAAAACGACGTCCGACTTCTCGTTCACTACGCCCCACCATCCCCAGGACCTCCAAGCAGATCTCCTAGCTTTCCCAGAGTCTGGTGGAAGGACGACACAAAGCACCCGTCAAGAAATGGAAGGAGAGGAAGAGCCGGGAGAGGGTGGGCGATAGAGGACGATGACAAAAGGAAAGAAATTGCGCAAGTCGCGGGAGCCGCAATTTTCACACTGGTCGCAGCCCTAGCTCTGCTTGCCACAGGTGCTGTGGCTATTGCAAAGTGAGTGACTTCCTATCTGCAAACCAACGCATCTAACTTCTCTTTCTCCTTTTCTTGCCTGTGCCTCATGAATGTGGATGAAGGAAGACTCGAAGAGTATACACCTGTACGTTTACATACACATGTGGATTTTCTTGGCATCTTTACATTCGCCTCTTCTTTGGAGATCTGTGCTGATCCACAAAGGAGGAAGCTTCTTGTGTATCTCAGATAGTCCTTATTGTCTTGTGGGACGGAATCGTTTGTGTCCGTTCTTCTCCTTTCCTTACGCTTCTGTGAGGGTAGAGGCTCTGCCGCGGTAGAAAAGACCGATGTCCTCCAGTGCTCTCTGTGTATCTTTGCCTTTTGTGCATTGCAGCATAGGCAAACGGCCATCAGTATTGTGGTACCGCTTGTTGGAAGTTCATCCTAGCGTTGTCCTTCTGCTCCTTATTGCACTCCCTGCTTTGATCCTTCTCTGGCGACTCCCCGTTCGAGAAACTCTTTCACCAGGTGAGGAGGTCCTAAGAGTAGATGGATTCTCTTGGCAGCCGGACAGGAAGGTCATTGCTCACCATCTCATACCTTCGGATAGATCAACCGTAGGAGAAAGAAGCAGACAAGAGGGTGTCCGTATGAGATGAGGGGGATGCGAGGGGAGACACGCGGGCGGTCTACGAGTACTCCGCTCGTAGGTTAACCATTAGGAGTTGGCCGTAGCTGTACTGCACTAGGACATGTTCCGGCCTTTCCGGACGGGAGTGTAACCTTTCATGAACACTTTTCTGTTTCTCCAACGGTCTGAATTCTGCTCTCTGTGCTGCTGGGCGCGTTGTTTCTGCCTGGAACTTGGCAATGACACCTCTTTGTTACCGTGGATGCGGGGCGAGTTCAACCCTTTCTGTCGTGAGTATTGTGTTTATCGCTTTTTTTTGGCAGAGGAGGAACTTAGCCGAGACAAGAGAGCTGTGGTATGGATCTCCATGTTGGAGATCCTGGCAGCCGGAACTCTTCTTCTTACAACGGTTCACGTGGTCTGCCTCCCGAAGTTATCTTCTTTTTCTTCTGATACAGTGCCTTCCAAATCCTTTCTTCAAAATGACGGTAGCAGTCCAGATGAAATATCTTTTGTTTCTCTTTTCTCCACCGTTTCCGGTGTCGACGGGCCTTCTCTAGCTGGCAACGACGATGGTAGTAGACGATATAACATGATGACACCGACCGCAGGAGGTGAATATCCATTCGTGGAAACGACGAGACAACATGCCGTAGGCAGCCATGTGTCGTGGGGGAAACTATTCGATTTCCTGGATTTTAAAGGGAACAAGAGACTTCAGGGTCCACTAAAGACAGGGGTCTCCCTCACAGACGACAAGCCACGGACCGATAAAACGGGTAACGAAGAAAGGGCATCTGCTGATGTATCCACTCTCATGCGTGGTCTGTTCTATTGGTATCGAAAGCGTTTTAGTGACCAACAGCGTGCTCTGGGGGTTGCATCTCTCATTTCGGGCCGGCGGACCGGGAGTCCAACAATGCTCATTCCGAAAGGCGAACTCGGTAGAACAAGCCAGGGGTCTGTCCACTCTAGTAGGCGTCGAAACCGGACAAAGACAAGAGAGAGTAGAAATCGTCATGCTGGTGTAGCACTTCTTCAGGAGCCACATCCTGATTCAAGCCATGCCGTGAGCTCGCTTATCGAAACAGTAGCCGGAGCAGGTCGAGGTTTAGAATCCGAAGGTAAAGGCAACTATCGAATCCCCGTGGCGAGAGGTTCCTCTGAGTACAAGAGAATGCAGTCAGCTCTCACCGACAGGAGACTCGTGAGGGACTCTCTCTCCGATCTCACTGTGAGAGCCAAGGATACGCATCCGATCCTGGAGACCTCAACGTTTCACCATGCTCTTTCTTCGAAGACGCACCTTGGGAGGGACGGGCCTGGGGTTTCCGGAATAGAGAAAGAACCTTTCTCTTTTATTGAAGATCAGGCACAGCCACAAGATAGCGGACACGAGGGACAGCAAGACTTTCCTTCGGCTGCCACCACTGTTTCCCGGCGGGATGCTCTGCATAACTGGTTGGTTGTCCTGAAGTTCACAATCTTTGTCGGGGCAGTCAGCTGTGTAATCTTTGCAATCGCTGGGACCATCCTTGTCAGAGCCAACAGGAAGCTGAAGTCTGGTGCTACAGGGTACGTCAACTGCAGCGAAGAATTGTCCATACTCAGCGGGAAAAACTCTCTTAGTAATCTTAATGTCAAACAACTATCTATGTCCGTAACCGCATTGTTCTGGCCCGGCCGAGGACGGCCCCGAGGTACCACTCTCATTGTCCTTGTCTACTTGGTGCCGCTCAATAATTCGAGGTCTACAGTAGAGCCGTTCAGCGTTTACTAGCTAATGAATACGTTGCTTGTGTTTGTCGTCCGCGGCTGACTGTGGTTCTCTGCATGTCTGAGGTGTCTGGACAGTGATGCGTCACGCCCACACGGAGAATCACCTTGTCACAAAGGATTCAGTCTGGCTTCTTCTCACAGCTCGACTTGCGTTCTTCGAGCGCATACTAGTCTCAGCAGAAGACGTTAGAAGCATGCAACGCGCGGCCTCTATTTCGTCAGGCCCTTTGTCCTAACTGTCCAATGCCTTATCTTCTCAACAGACGATTCATCGCGTGCTGTTCGGTCACGTCTCTCTCTGGATTTCTCGCCGCTGTGCTACCCCTGCTTGACCTGGCGAGACAACCTGGACCGCGATCATTTGAGTACCGGGTGAGGCCTGTGCTTGATTCTGCGCGCCCAGTGTGATACACGCGAACTCCGGCACACTGCGGAACCCGCTCTGAAGTATCGACACGAGCAAGCTAACGTTTCGCAGGTGCCCTGCAGTGAGACAAGGACGGTAAAACACTCCAATGTGAGCTAAGTCACACTGTTCCAGGGATCGGGCACACTCTGGGTAACAGTGACGCACGTTGCCGTGCTATCTTTCGGCTGGAGGGCGTTGCTTGGAATCCTGATCTGCATTATGCGTCCACTTCTGTTAACCTTATGGCGTACATGAATCCTGCTGGATGTCTCTGCAGTCTACGAAAATTGCCACACTTTTTCCCCCTGGGAGTGAAATGTCCCCTATCGTTCAGCGGTGCAGAAAATGAATTCCTGTTGGCTTCTGGCATTCTTTGATTCAGCGCCTGCCGTTCACGGAGGTTACACCGGCTGTTCTTGCTGGGTACTTGTTCGTCGATGGCATTATCAGCATTATCCTAGCACGCATGGAAGAGCGGCGGTCGAGCGAGGTCAGTGGGCGCAGGATGTCAAAGTGTCACTTCTAACAGGAACCGACAGGGCCTATTCTTTGGACGTAATTTTGTATTCCAGTTAGTCACGCAGGACACGGCACGGTCAATTACTAAAGAGAAAGGGTGATAGACCTGGCTGTAAGGAAAAGGTGTCAGGGAATTCTAGGATAAGTAAACAGTGGTTATGCTGTTACGCGAACCCGGTGACCGGACCGGTGCAGATCAGTTCCAAACTTCGACGTGATTGTTCTACCCACCCAATATGAATATGTGAGCTGAAGCCGGATATCGTCCAGCACAGTGGAGGAACCATACACTAGTTGCGAGAGCGCCACGTCTCGTGATCATGGGGGAAAAGGTAGCTGGTTGCAGCTCGCGCTGGACTGACACTGCTCAACGAGTCACAAAGACGCATCTTCGAGGATTACTACTTTTGCCAACGCCGTCACCGAGTCCTTCACTACAGTATAGCGTAGCACCAGGGGGAGGTTTTTACTTGGGTTTGCTGACGAAAGGAAGGATAAAATTCAAGTACGTGTCGTAATTTTCAAGCACATGTCCGTAGTTTTCGAGCACGTTAGAAGGACGACTGTAGACCTCCCCCAAACATTGTTTGCACACGAGGGAAGCACAGTTGGTCTGCGGCGGTTGTCCTTGTTTGGCTTATCCTTGTCAGCTCGAGGGCCCTAAAGCAAAGCTGTCAGTGTGGCCGTGACTGAGAAACGCGCAAACCCCAAAACTACTGAGTCGCCCGTACGACGGAAAGCGTGTTGGTGTCGACGTTTTTCTGGATGTTTTGCTGCTCAGGGAGTCGGATCAGCGGCGACATGCCACACACCCCACCTTGGACTACCGTCTTCTGCGCTACCGTCTGGATCCTGTTCGCAGCCTGGCACGTCCACCACCCCCGCCTCTGTCTTCTCATGACTGCTTATTAGAAGTTTCAGAGACTGGTCTCAGCACGAACTGTGCATTGCGGCCGAGACCTGCAGCTTGCCCAGTTGGCTAACAAGCAATCGATTTTCATTTGTTTTCATTTGTGGACCCATTGCAAACTAGCACTCCAAAACAGACTCTTGCCCGGTCGGCCAATGAACCTGCGACTGGTGAAGTAGCGGATGTCAGTGATTAACTGAGGATAACTGATTCTCATGCTCAAACAGACACTGGTACATGAAAATAAAGGCAGTGGCGGCCATCAAGAACGCATAGCAGGATGAATCAGTCTTGCACTGATGCCGCATGCCGCCCCATTGAGGCTCCCGGGTTCAATAAGGAGCTTCTCAGTAAAACATTAGTACGTAGTTGAGACTGACTCAATGCAGCCTCTTCGTTTCCGAGTGTGGCCGGCAATTCTCCGTTACGACGCCAGAGTGCCGCACGCGAAGCCGGCTGACTTAAGCTTTTCTGGGGCTCGGAGATCTGCAGTGACGACGGTAAGGATGACACATTACCTTGTAGCCGAAGGCCGCCATGCAGACTTTTCCACATGACTACGAGAAACAGACCGAACAACGGGCAGCGCATGGTACGATAGAAGCCCACGTGCTGGCCGGCACGAGTGCCGTCCCGGGTCATCCGGCCGCCCAACTCGGGTCCACGGGGAGTGGAAAATCTAGTCTTTTCCGGGAGTACTGCTCTAGATCACAATACACACTAGATATCACAGCTTCCGAAGTAGGTTTCTGGCTCTTGTACAGGCTAGATTTCGGACGGTATTGGGCGCTACGATGACCGGCTCGAGTAAATCTGTCCAGATAAGGCACTCCGAGCAGTGAAGACAAACACTGGGGAGCCGCGCCGCGGAGGAATGATCCGACAAGAAGACGAGGACAACTTGTCTACTAGCAGTGGCTGAGCGGCTCACAAATCACGAAGACTCAATCTCGGCGTCCGCCTAAGCCGCGCCTGGTGATCTAGACCTGACGGTAAAGGGACCACACGACCACAGCTCATCTGATTGTGACCGTGCCAGCGGCCGAGTCACCAGCTCGCGACGTTCGCAGCGGATAACCTCCGCTGCCCCGGGAAAGCAAGTGGCAATACGGATGCTCGTGAGATCGGCGACAGTGCACAAGTTGCTGGATGTTCTCCGTTACACAAGAGTCGTGACTCCCTTGCCCGTGCCCCAGCGTGGGGACGTGTGATGCTGCTTTGAGAGAAGCACACGAACGCTTCGTTGGAGTAAGGTGTACGGCATAGCCGCAACTACGGCTGTTTAGTCTAGTGGTAT
>NW_027157315.1:12086-12897 GCF_002600585.1 Cystoisospora suis
GGGTTCAATTCCCGGAACAGCCCCTTTTCCACTCTTCGTCTAATGGTTATTCTCTAAGCAGCCCGCAGCGATCTTGGCCGGCTCTTTTCGGGTGCGTGCGCGTCAGCGGAAAAGTGACTGAACTCATACTATACACCTCAGCTAACAGCTGCACTCTTGCGGCAGCAACTTCACGGGCAGGCCCGCGCTTCGCCACTACTAAGCGTACAGCAGGAGTGGCGTACCATAGTCCAAGGCTGCTGGCTGTGACGGGCTTTAGGCATAAAAATTCACTTGCTTCCCAGACAAAACTCTCTCTGAAGAAAAGCGCTCACGTCCTGGATACTAGAGAATGCCCGGGGTGAACAAGGTGTGCACAATATGGACCCGCCACGTCGGAAATATGCCGAGGAAGCACAACGGCAGTTGGAGCTCAAACGCCATCAAAATGATTAAAGCAATTGCGCAACGGCTTACGCGTTGTGTGACTGCTTTCGACAAGTAAATGCACCGCGAGCGCTTCAGTCGGGTGAATCGGTTTCAAGGCATCCTTGCTGTAAGGCGCAGATCGGCTACCACTGCTAATGCCGGGTACAGCAGTTCGCAGCCAGTAGAACCGTGCGTGTCTCATCGAAACTAGTGTGATTCTCGGCTTTCAGCCCGCTCTAGTAGGACTACGGCCTTCATCAGAACCGTTTGGATTGGGCGTTTCTCGGCACGTAAGAGCTGTCATCTTCCCATTCGAGCCAGCGACATGGCGGGCTTCCACCATAGTCCGGAAAGCCTTCAGCCTGGCGCTCGAAGGCCGCCTCCCTCGGTCTTTCCCACTGAT
>NW_027157315.1:13207-30129 GCF_002600585.1 Cystoisospora suis
ACCTGCAGCTGTAACCTCGCAAGTCCGTTCTACGGCAGATGTGCTTGTGCGTCCTTTTCACAAGCAGACACACCGTGTTTGTCGTTAACGGTGAAGAAGCCGACTTTCAAATCACCCGCATCTGTTCATGTGATCTAGCACATGCGTACTCCACACGTGATGCTTCTCACATCACTCAGGTGCTACTCGACCGCGCAGGTTCCAAATCTATTTCCGACTCGGCCGTAAGGAAAAAGGTCCGCTGAAGCAGAAATTTGCGTCACGAGGTTGTCACCTCGAAAGCACTTCTTCGCCTACCCGACCTGACAGAAGAGATTACCTAAGAGGAAGCAGAAAGAATAACCAACCTGCATAGTGACGCACGACCACTGCTGTCTCCAGACCCGAGATACTGAATTGCTTTTGCGACTTTCCCAGACAGCAGCTTATTAAGAAGATTTGTATGACTGGCACGGATTATAGTGAATGAGTCGCAGCGGCTGTAGGCCGTTGGTACATTTTACGTGTATGATGTCCAGATATGCCAACTTTCGCCTGAACACCCGAAGCCTCTGTCCTTTTCCGTTGCATGAAAGAGACAGACCGACGCTCAACAGCAGGCAGCTCATATTCCCACGAACACGGACAACAATTCGATAGCGCCCCTTCAACACGTGCTCGATCGTTTTGAAGCTCATTCGTTCTTTACGCATGGAGTCCATGGAAGCTTTCCAGATCTCTAGCACACGGCGAGTTACTCCATGTAAGACCAATACCATCATCCACTAACTTCAGCGGACCTCAAGAAATATACTGACACGGGTGGACAAACCGAGAAGACACGGCACACCTCTGTGCGTGTGTTTTGTTTCTCCGCATGTTCCACTCCAGAAAAGGGTTGTACCTGCTGCGATTGAGACTTTCGGCCGTCTTCGAACAGTAGTCGCGATGAAACTGTTCGTAGCAAAAAAAAAGGTGGATATCTACACGGTAGCGTCTCGGGTCGGAAGTAGAAAATCAATCATTCATTCAATGCGATAACTACGCTTATTATCAAGAGTTCCACACCTTCATCGATCCCGCTCTCCCACCAGCGGCCCTAGACTCCCACGCGGAGGGAGGCCCCTCTGATGAATGAACACCTCCGGCCCCTCGCATCTTCAAGAAAACAAATGACTCCCTTCTTATTGCTTCAAAAAACCCATATCCACGTGTCACGTTAGTTCCTTCCAGTGAATGAACAAGCACGTCTTGTCTACTCGAGTCGTCACCGCCTCATCGTCACACTCTTTTCGGGAACACCTCTAGAGAAACACACACTATCCAAACGAAACTCTTCAAAAGTCTACATACAGACACTGCGAGAATGCAAAGGACGACAAAACGCCCTACTACCCCCGATCTGCCTTTTGCGAAACTGAGCGAATAAGAAAACATCGAAAGACAGCCAGCCTATTCCGAAACTGTTCTTCGCTGTCAACACTAACTAGGTACGTGAGACTTGGCTTTCTTTTGTCACACGAGCGCTCTGAGCGATCTTCATCCAGCAAACGACGACCGTCCAGGCGGCTACTGGTCTTCGCTTTGCTAAAACTATAACTTCACCAAGTAGCTACGTATGAGATGTAACACCTCTCCCGGGGTGATCTCTATCCTTCGCTATCTTGTCTGCATCTTCCTCCGTTATGTTACACGGGGAGACCTAGTTCCACTCATCTCCCTGGCACACCCCCTCCCTTTCCACATCAACAAAGGACACGAAATCACACAAAAATATGAGATTCTGCTCTTCCTTCGCCTGAGCCTCCTCCTCTTTCTCAGTTCCTATCCTTGACAAACGCAGAAAATGCTTCTTAACCATCTCCTCTGGCGCTAACGTTCAGCTGCTGCTGCTGTCGGTGGCCGACTGGACGGCTGATGGATCGCCATCTGCTCTCACTGCGTCTCCCTCTCGCGAATTGCTTGAGACCCGAACAGTCGAGCTCGCCGCCTCTCTAAAGACCGGTGAAGACAAAAAGGATGACAACTAGAGTCAAAATCTGATGTGATGACGCGCAAGAAATCCACATAAAGACCAACACTACGTGGAGCCGCTACTGTCCCTTCAGACACCTATTACTAGCTATGTATGTGCAAACACATCAATTTCTTACTATCAAACGAACTAGACGCCAATTTCACCCATCGATCCAAAGGGTCGTGTCGATAGCTAGCTATCCATCAGCGCAAACTACGTCTGAAAGTTATAACCTTCAGTTTCCTCATGCATACAGAAAGACGCACGGCAAATATCACATCCTATATGTAATGAAGAGAAGTCCGCTCTACACTGACATATGAGAAATCCAAGCGTAGACCTAGATTCTTCTAACTGTCTTCTCTCCCTTTTGACGTACTTGTTGATTGAGAACAATCTAAGAACGGCACCCACGAAGCCGCCGCCACTTCGTCTTCTCCCACCTCCTCCTCCTTCTCTGTTTCGTGTGCCTTCCGATGATCCTCGGGACTTTCGACGTTCTTCCTTAGGCTCCAGCACTTTCTCACTGCCTTCTCCCCTTTCACTAGAATACGACTGAATTCTCTCACTGGTATTCGCGAGCGTTCCTGAGGTCGGAAAAGACGACTGATGAAGGGTGGACAATGGAGAGGTAGTAGTAGCAGTAGAAGATAAGTGCACTTCTCTTGCCTGAACTTCACTTCTATTGCCCCCCCCACAAGGAGAGGATACAGACGAAGAAGAAGACGAAGATGGAGATGCTGAAGATGGACTCTTCGGAGAACAGGACGTCAAACAGGATGCCCCTAAGAAAGAACGTCTTCGTAAGCTACTAAACACAGCCGCTTTCATGGCTTCCTTCTTCTCTTCTTCTGTCAATAGATTACATCCGACGAAACCTTCTTCCTCCACATAATATAAAGCCCCGGACAAATGTAAAGAAGAAGAAGAATCTCCTTGTTTCTCTGAAGTCTTGCCATCCTCACACTCTCCGTTCTCCTGTTCCTTCACCGTCTCTATCCTCCTCCTATCTACCAGTCCCTTGTTTACATGTAGTTCATCATCTAGAGACAATGAAGTCACCGGAACGGAGCTAGGATCGACGGCATGGCTCGAGTCATCCAAGCTATTTTGACCCTCTCTTTCAGATCTCTTCGTTCCATTTCCCTCTTCATCTCTTTGCTTCTCGTGTTTATCATCCTCTCTCCTTTTGTCTTCCTCCATAGAGAACCTCCTTCGACTACTGACGTTAGCCCCACCGGGACTATTGATATTGCTGTGATAACTGTGAACTAATGCTTCGTGATCTTCTTCAGAAGAATCTGCCTTAAGCAACTTTTTGTGAATGCGCAGTAACTGACGATCATTCTTATCATCTATCTTTTCTTTATCTCTTCTATTTTCCTCTTCAAGTGAACTGCCTCCACTGTTTTCAATCCATTCTACCGAAGAACTTTCATCTCGCACCATGGCGCATTTATGTCTACAGCTGCCACTACTGCTACTTCTAGCTAGCCACATGTCTACGTCTCTCTTTTTGAGCGAGAACCACCCACGCGCCATTCCACCTGAGATTTCAAAGACTTTTTTTCCTCTTCTTTCTTTCCCTAGATCATCAGAACTTGCTCTTCTTCCTCGACAACAAGAATGATCTGAACTCCTTCTATCTAACATCACTATTCTTTGCTCTGCCTCACGATAACAAAAAGAACATCTCTCCTTCCTTCTTCTCTCTTCTTCTCTTGACCAAACCGTGTCACACCCCCCTAGATCTTTGCGAAGTCCCTCTCCTTTTCGATGGAAACACAAAACAGACATTCTCTCCTTTTGCTCTTCTAGCTTACTAAGAATCTCAGACCTTCGTCGATCGGAAGAAGCACAACCACCGCCACTAGAGATTCCCGAATCACTCCCTCGTAAAGATGTCTTGAGACAGAGCTGTTTTCGGCCTTGAATGAATGATCCAAATCGCTCACAACCTATGAACGTCATGTTGTCTTCACCTTCCTCATTACCTTTCAGTCTTCTCCAGACTTGAACGTTCTCACCATTCATCGACATGACAGAAGAGAGACTTAAATGGGTGGCTAAACCATAAGGAGAAAGAGGAGGAGATCGCGCATGCTGAACAGCAGCATTATGCACCATAGGAACTGGAGATGGTTCCATCAGGGCATCAGCTACACTTCCCTCAGAGACTGAGGAACCTCGACGAGGATGGCTCGTCAGGGACGACGAAGATGCCCGATGCTGTGATTCTGAAGTCTCAGGATGACATAGAGTAGATGAGGAGAATGCTGAAGAAGAAGAAGAACAAGACGACAAACTAGCAGACCCCTGTACTACTTGTTCATCATCCTTTCGAGAAGCCGGAGCAGATAGTGACGTCTGATGAGGGCTGGAAACATCCGAGTTTGAAGAAGGGCTTAAAGCATGAGAGACGAGATCTTCTCCTAGACATGTGTTGGTAGCTGAGGGACTTGAAGATGGTTCACTTGCTGTAGGAGGGAGAAAGGAATCTCTTTGATCAGTTGATTTCTGAGAACTTTCTCCACTTGCAGACATTCCTGGTGACAACGAAGGAGAAGCACCAGGACTAACACGAGAGCTTCTACGACGCGCGACTATCTCTGGAGAATAATTTGACGGCGATGGGAGCATCTCACTACAACACTTCCTGGTCGTATCCAAAGAAGCTGTTGCCGAGAAAGAGGAAGAAGAACAACAAGAGGAAGAAGATGAAGGAGAACTTCCACTAGGAGAGTCGGGAAGATTTCCTTCTTCTTTTCCCCCTCCGGATGAACGACTCCTATGACTTACGAAGACTGCAGAAGGAGAATGATCTGAAGATACGTTCGATAAGCGGTGAGTTGGTACTGCACCACTACATTGTTCACTCACAGAGCCTTTGCCCGTGGAGAAGAAAGAAGATGGAGAACAGAAAGCTGTCTGGGGAGATGAGATGTGTTCTGATAAAGGCAGTTCCCGCTGATGCTCTTCCTCATGACAACTCTTGTTTTCCTCTGTCAACAGTCGTATACCTCTGGGTATGTGCCGCGATGACTTCTCGTGAGCCTTTTCTCTTTCACGTTCCTCTTCATCTCCATCACATACAAACTCTGGATGAGGATCATGCCAGCATGGTGCTACCTGTGTCCATTCAAGACACTCATCTGCAGAACATTCTTCTCCTCCGCTATCTCCTTCATGCACGACACCTGAGTTAGTATTACGAGTACCTTCATGTTGATCCCCCCTATCATGTGCAAACGATGAGAGGGTGCCCTCATCTTCTTTCACGTCTCGCCAACATGGCTTTGCACCTTCGTCTTCCTGTTGTTCTTTGTCGTCACTAGCACATCTTTTTTCCCTCACACTCATCCCTGTTGGTCGACATCGTCCGCTTGTGTCTCTACCTTCATCATGAGAGATAAGGCTCTCCTCCGCAGTCTTCATGGTATCATCCGCGTGTCTCCTTTGATTGGTAGTAGTATTAGTAGCAGGGCTACCACCCTGCTGGTCTTTCCTGGGAAGGACATCCCCACCAGAGACAGTTCGCGACGCTCCTTCTGCTGCTATGACCGTCGTTTCTCGATACGGTTCTTCATTCCTTTTGTGTTCTTTGTCAATTGAGTCTTGATGATGTGAACTCAAGACTTCTCCCTTATCAGTACAACCGTCTCCGATGCTACTCCTACTACTTCTTTCCCTTTGCTTCAGCTCATGATCATGTCTTCTACTGCGGCTGCTACTGCTGTCGCTAGTAGATGGAAGACAACTCCCTGAACAGCTCACTTTCTCTCCTGATACATGGTCTGATATCGACGCGACCTGCTGTTGCATGTAATTCGCCTGTTGACGGAGGCGCAGTCGATCACATCTACAATCACTTTTCGACGTTCCCCCTTTCTCATCAGTCCCCTTCTTCTCTCCTCTCTCTACCAAAGGAGACAGAGCTATTCCGCTAGAGTGCTCCACTGGCTCTTGCTCGTTGACCAAGACAGATGAAGTTCCTAAAATGTCTAGACACTCCACATCTCCTGCTTTACGTGGTGACTCAGAAGTATGAGGGCTTGCAACTCCCGTTGAAGTTCCAGTTTCTTCATTATTAGCAAGACCCTCATCCTCCCCGTGAGGATGTAAGACTCGTGTATCACTTTTACTTCTGACATCCCTACTAACCGATCCTAAGTCAGGAATCGGTACATCAAGACAGCCAGAAGTAACGGCCTCAGACACATGACAAGTGACACAGGAAGAAGAAGGAGACGACGCTGAGGAGGAGGAGCTAGGTCCTTGACAACCTTGTCTCCTTGATGCTGTTGAAGACTCTCGGCTTCTCCCCCCCTCAAACGAGGTAACTCCCGGTCCCAGTCCATGGAGAGAAGCCCCTCCCCCCGGGGAAAGGGAACGGAATGATCGGCTACAGCTACTAGCTCGCCGACTGCTACGCGGCATATGAGAAGAGGAAGAGGAAGAATGCCCCTCCTCGTCGTCCCCCTCTACTTCTTCACCATCGTCCTTTGCTTCTTCTAAAGGAGATCCCGACGAAGACTCCCCTGGGGTGAGACTCTGAGGGGGTATGACGTGATTCGCAGTCGTTTGCTGGGGCTGGGTGCATCCATCACCACGGATACTCTCAAAACCTGACGTCCCTTCTAAGGGCGATAGAAGAAGAGGAGGCGTGTCAAGTTCTTCTGCTACATGCTCCGGATGAAGAAGATTCTCTCCTTCACAGCGATGAAGATTCGAGGAAGACGACAAAACGACGTCGTCTTCCCCACTATCCCCAAGGGATCGTCGACTCCGAACAGGATGAGAGAGTTCAGGGGCAACATTGAGAAGAGATGATTCTGAAGAAGGAGAATTCAGAAACACCCCTACTCCCCTTAAAGCTAATCCCTCCTGGGAGACAGGGGCTTGCGATGAAGTAGGGCTAGTATCATCTACATTATCGACTACTTGACGATGATATGAAGCAGCGCTAGCAGCTGTCTTATTCTTATCATGGACATCCATCGTCTGTCTGAAACAATGCGGAACTCCCAACACTACGCCAGAGGTCTTCTGAACCTCACAGTCATGATGGTGATAGCTTTCCGAAGTCGACAGCTTGGTAGGGCTGGTATTATCTAAAAAACTTGAAGCCTCCTCGCGTTTTCTTCCCTCTCCCTTCGCAGTTGGACTGTGTGATGACACTCTTACAGCACCTTCTGAGTTTGTACACACACCCAGTGAATCAACATAGCATTTTCCATCTGTTCTATTGTTTTTTCGCGCACGAGATAAAGAAGAAGAAGACCAGGAAGGAGAACAAGAAGACGAAGACCTCATACCTTTGCTTTCTCTAGGGTCATCTGCTCGGTCTATACCTGCTGGCATCATTCCGCTTCCATGATGATTCTTCTTCTCTCTTTTGAGTTCTTTCATTTCTTCTTCTTCTTCTCCTTGTGCTTCTCCTCTTGTGCCTTTACCTCCTCCGCCTAAAGGACTCCTCCCCCACGAAGAAACATCAAGTGTTAAACTAGAGACATCTCGATCATCATGAAGAGATTCCACCGAAGCACCTCTTGGGACATCTTTATCTTGATCTCCTTCATAACCTCTGCTATCTCTCCCAGTTAAAGTAGCAATAGGATTGGTCCAAAACGATAAAGCCGAAGACGAGTTTTCTCCCTTGTTAGTCTTCGCCTCTTGCTCATCTCCTATCTTCTCTTGTTGTGCGTCTCTATCTTGCACCACTGCATCCCCTTCCTCATCATGTTCGCTTCCACGGAGTTTTCTCTTCTCTATATGATCTTCATGACCGCTTTCGTTCATCTTCTCTTCATCGGTCCCTCTTCTATCTCTTAAGAATCCTCTACAACCCCCCGCCTCTCGTGCCTTGGTATGAGAGGTATGAATCGTGCTCGTATTCTTTCTATTATGAGGCTGCTGCCTATCATGATGATGTCGATGATGTTGCCCCTGTCCGTCCTCCTTCCGCGCCTCCTGCTGCTGCTTCTCTCCGTGTCTCCCCGTCGGATGGCTATAACTACTTCCATGATGACTTCCTCTATCTCGTGCGTGATGTCTCCTACTATCCTTCTTTCGACTTATTCCTTCATTCTCACTCATATCTTCCTCATCTTCTGTTAATGTTGTCACCAGAGGATTCGATCTTCCATCCTCTCCGTCACCCTCTCTTTCAGCTAAAGCCGCTGCGGCTTCTGCAGCCGCTACGACCGCTCCTCTTGTCTGGGCTTCAGCAGCTTCTTCTTCTTCGGCTTCTCGGGTTAACGCAGCCAAGTCCGCTGTGAGAAGTTCCTGAAGGTAGAACAAGAAAGAAAGAAAGACAAGGAACGAAGACAATATTGACAGACACAAAACATGTTGACATCTCCCTCCGTTCACCCCAGTCCTCCAGAGAAGAAGAAGAAGCAGAGAGAAGCTCTCACATCAAAAGGACGTAATAATCCATCCTATTTCATATACAAATAGCTTCGTTCATGATACGATATATATATATATATGATAGATATATTCCTATATAAAGGGAAGTATATGAGCAGATCCCCCCAGCTGTCTATGTGCCCATCGAGCGACCACTATAGTGAGAGACCGATTGACAGATGAAGTTTGTTCCTTTGCAAGAAGGGAGAGGTGAGACGCTGTCACTATGTGAAAGTAAGACTCACGACAACTACTAGCTGAAAAGGCACCCTCTCGTGTTTAACTTATTTCTCGTGCCTGCTCATTACTTACCATAAGAACAGGCTCAGGAAGCTGAACCTTCGCTGCTTGCTTGACTAACATCTTGCCCACTTTGAAATCATCACAGCCCCCTCCACTGCTCTTTAAGGACTTCAGGAACTTAATCACTTCCTCGAATCTGCAGAGAGAGATAAAGAAGACAATCTTAAACAAGAACAGAATGCCCTCTTTTCTGACAAAACGCGAATCGCTTTCATACATGTATATCCTACATTACCACTACTAGTACATACACCTATACCTACGACCAAGCGTGAGATGAAACAAGGAAAAAACAGATCTGTCCTCTCTTCTTTGCTATGACTCTTCCTACAGACTGACAAAATATTTTGAAGGGGTAGACGAACATGAGACAGTGACACAAGAAGAGATCAAGGGAAACACCAGGAGACGGAGAGAGACAGACAGAATTGCTAGAATTGATTGTAGCCTAGTCCAGGAATCCAAGAGAGACAGAGACAGAAGAAAGGACAACAAGAAAACTCCGCCAAAACCATCTCTCTGAACAAACATACCATCCATCAGGTACGTCCAAGTAAAAGTGCACTCCTGTGTATGTACAGCCTACCTCAAGTGTATAATGAAGCGCGTCAAAACTTTCAAGAGAGCTACAGCAAGTTCAAGAAGACCATGTAAGCCTTCTCCAAGTAGAAAGTCCCACAGGACACATACACTACGGAGAGGTAAGGAGGTCACGAAGAGCGTTAGAAACCTGAGACAAAGAAAAGAAAGGAAAACTTTAGTTTGACACCTCTATACAGACTTTCACTCATCCACTGCTTGCTGTCTCAATCAACGTGGCTCCTGATGACAGATCTTGTCGGTCAAGACAGCGGAAAGAAAAATCGAAGAGATTCAAGATGAAAACAAATGGAGCATATGAATGGTGAAGGGCATGTTGCTGTAAAAAGACTTCTTTCCTGGAGTATCATGTGAACCCACACCAACATCAGGTCATGTACGTCTAGATGTATATATAGGGACATATATATCTGCGCATACATAGGTATAAATATGGATATGTAGGCAGGCGTGCTAGTCATATGTTCTGGACCGAAGGTGAGTGAATGTGGACTACTGGCACATTCCCTATGTTGCAAAACAAAAGCACAGAAGGCTTTCTTGCCTACTAAATAACAAATTACGCACATCAACGTAATGAGCTCGTAGATGACCGAAGTAACTGAATGATGACGTGCAACTAACTAAACGATCTACTCGCATTCTCCCAATACTCAACCACACCTATCACGAATGTAGACAGGAACATCACAAGCACACAGACGTCCGTACATGCATCACAAATGAAAAACAAAGCTGATACAATATATATATAGATCTACTTATTTATAGATGCACATATATGTGCGTGTATGGATGATATATGCTTGAAGAAAAAAAATCATATAGAGAGAGAATCTACTTTCAGATACGCTAAGCCTAGAAGCGAAAACATCACATGACCCATGGCACTGCGGCTAATGCAGAAAGATAGTCCTAATTATTCGCATATACGTAATGCATTTCAGTCTTCCTGAGCGACTCAATACTTCATAACATCACTCAGATACTTAAATCCTTTTATGAAACACCTTTTCTTTAATAAAGTGAACCAAGGTGCCGGGTAACTTACCACTGGTGTAGATACACCGCAGGTAGAACGCCCTCATCGGCAAAATGCTGGCGTAGCTCAGGAAGCTGAGTCGACGCGACTGTATCGAAAGCTGTAAAAACGCATTGCATCACTCATCACTACGACTGGAAAACTTGCTTTTTTCGATTGAGGAAAAACACACATTCATCTGTTCAGTCGTCCGAGAAGATGGAAAGATGAGGAGGAGAAAGATCTCTCTCCTTTATCCTTCAGTCGCCATTCATCGGACAGAGCATAGATCGTGACATACATACATATATACATACGTAAATGCACACATACATATTCTACATGCCTACACGGCTTTCTTATCCAAGGCTCCGTGGACTTTTCTCAATCTGAAGTTGTTCACGTGTTGCCTTATAACCTTCAAGTCAAGCCGCAATGTACATTCCCCACCTATCTATAAGCCTATTACTATACACATTACAGAGAAGCATAGCACCGTTATCGTGTCTCTGTCTAACCTCCTTTCGAAGTCCCCTGAATGAAGACGCACACCTGGTGTATCACTCGTCTCTTTGCCTATGGACGTGTGTATCCACGTGGTCTATCAAGGCCATTCCATTGATAGATAGAAAGAGAGTGCGCCCGGCAAACCCCTGTCTCCTTGGGCATAGAGAGATCTATACTTGAGAAAATAGAACTTCCCTTCCTTTCCACCGTTGTACAGATAGACGTATCAGCATCGACGTTGTGAAGTATGTACGCTCTGAAAAAATGTGAAATTTCACTGGACGACCAGAAGCTTTCAGTCAGATCTGGTGTCGCTATTCTCTGATATTTTATCGCTTAGATATCGCATATAAATAAATATATATATATGTAGATACATGTGTGGAAACTATATACGTCGTAGTATGCTATACAAATCTGTATACATTTACAAGAATGTGTCTATGTATCTATAGGTCTACGCGCCTACATAGGGGATGCAGGCATGTTTGAACTACGAAGGTGTGTTACCTTTCATATACTTTCTGAGAAGAGGAAACTTCTCCTGAAAGAATCCCTTCAAGCGGTACCGCTGCATGAGGACGCGGAAGACGCAGAAGGCATCAAACTCATCGAAGGAAGAGACAAGAAGAAGAAGACCCGCGATGAAGTTCATCCCTACAGACAGAAGGAGCAGCAGTTGAAAGAAAGAGGTACATAGCGTAAGAAATGAAAGAACAAACAAGCCGCACATACACGACAAAACTAAGGAACTCGATGGCAAGAAAGTCCGAAGACACACAGTGATAGAGATACATCTTCGAGGTGGCGGTGTCTCTAATGTCTACATGACTTCCTCGCAACAAGGTACCCGACAGATTAATAGATTGATAGTATCACCGCCTGTAAGTGACAATCTTCTTCTAACAAACAACCTGACAAGGGCAGATGCAAGGCAAGCCGACGGCAACCCCAAGAGATGCCCTGCCCCCCCCCTGGTCTTGTTCTTTATCTTCATACCTTGACAATATCCAACCTCAGGATGAATATTGGCGAAGGCATTGAGTGTCCGACAGAGTAGAACCTGAGCATCTTTATCAAAGACTTCAACATCTGGAAATGTTCTCGGGACATCAATCATAATCAAAGCAAAGAAATTTGATCTTCTTTCTGCTTCTCTTTCATAGACTCGCCGACAATCTCCTCCCCCTAAAACAGCAGCACACCCCACAACCCCTCCCTCTCCTTCTCCTTGTCCTCCACCACCTCCTGCTGTCCCACTTCCGTCCGTTCCTCTTGTGCTATGGGGATGACTACTTCGATCACCCTGACGACCACTTCGACGCTCTCTACTGCTGCTACAGCTACTTCCATTATCATAAGAACATCGTCCTCGACTACTCGCTGTTGTTGTAGACTGATGACTTGAAAGACTATCGCCTTTTCCTACACCTCCTGTACAACAACTTCCTCTTTTCAAGGCTGAGCTTTTCAGACTTTCTCCAGAGGAAGAGGGTTGATGAGGCAAAGGGCCGTGGGCATTTGTTGAAGATGACTTTGTAGTCGTAGGAGGTGAGGATGAGAGTCCTCCAAAGAGCTGTTGAGACTGCATGGTAGAAGAATGAGAAGGGCCTTCAAATTTGCCTGAGAAACCTCTTGTTAACGCATTTCCAACGCCACCTCCCGCAGGTGAAGAAACACACGAAATCAAGCGTGGAGAATGATGTGGAGGGGGACCACTAGCTTCTGATGAAGGGAGGTCACTTGCAGTCGTGGTGGAAGAAGAAAGAGCGGAGGAAGAATACGCAAATGAAAAAGATGAGGAGGGACGACACTTACAACGGAGCTCTGGAGGAGGGAGACATACAGCCTTCCAAGCATTCCAACGATGAGATGGAGGAACACCTCTGTAGAGATGGTGAACAAAAGCAAGACAACAAACACGCACCTACATCCAAATACCGACCACACTCGTGAAAAGCGCTGGTATGGCAACACATGCATAGGAAACCACGCATGTTCATCGAGTTACAGAAAAAGTGCATGCAAGCGATTGAATAAACATATATAGTTGCTTTTTTGTACGTTCACGCGTACAGATATTCGTACCTCGAGAACTGTGAATGTATAAATATACTACCGTGGTCTCACGAGAGCTGCGCCCCCAAGCCAAGAGCAAAGCAAAGGAGCAACTCGGCGGATGGGAACTTCACGGATACATATGCCGACATACAGCATAGAACCCTACACGGATGCACACGCATACGAACCTCCCACTGTGACGAGGTTCTCTATCAGCTAGTCAGCGCTTCGGGGGCCGTCCCCCTTCACCCCTGTAGCGATCTGACGGCCCGGAGAACGTTTGGAAACAGAGATTGCCTGGTGCAGACAACCATTTTTCTATCCTTATCACACAAGAAAAGCATGACTACTCACATGGGAGTCATTCGCAATGCCCTAACTGATCTAGGCATGATACGCCACGACTGCTGACACGAAGTGTACACACAGACACTGTGAGCAGGTGCCGAGGAAATTCATCAAAAACAGGCTCGTTTTCCTCTCAACGTATATGTGGAGAAAGAACGGGAAACGCAAGACATATCACGAAGGGCAAAACTGACGTGGACTTGATAAGAGGAAGCACGAGTTTCGACTGACCTTCGTAATCTTCTGAAGAAAGTATGTCTATGCATTTGCATGAAATGAACCAGATTGCGATCCTGCATGCTTTGCCATTTCCTTTCCCCTCTTTCTCCACTTCCTAGATTCACACCAAATAACTCATGTAAAAGAGCGGCTCTTTTCGCAGCCCGTTCTGCGGGAGAGGGCCCCTGTACGCGGGCTTTCTCTTGGGCCGCCTCTCCACGATGAACTTGATCACTACCCCCTCTTTCGTCTCGCACGGCGAATGAACCAGGAGATCGGGAGGCGGAAGACGAAGGACCAGGAGGATAGCTGCATGCCTCTTCTTCTACCGTCCTTGTCACGTCACACAGCTCGCTGGAAGAAGACGCAGGAGGCGGAGCTTGTCTCCATTGCATCTTCTGTTTTCGAGAATACTGGCGCTGCTGAAGAAGAGACTCCCTAGGAGGGACAGGGACAGCAGCTCCAGAAGGTGAGAATCTTCGAGTTGTTGTTCCTGGATGCTGAGTTGTCGGTTGAAGAGCGCTCCTTCGACTACGACTATCTACACCCCCGCTTTGCCTTTCTATTTGATCCTCAGGATAAGAAGACTCCTCACTACCAATGAATTCACGATTTGACACGGAACAGCCGCTACTGTACACTTCCCCGGTACGTCGTGAGCCCTCTGAAGGGTAACTTTCCAGATCTGCTGAAGTGTTCTGATCCGCTGAAACTTCTTCAGCCGTAACCCGTGAGGTCCTCTCCTCTAATGAAAGCTTTCCACCATCAACATGTCTAGATCGAGACGATCCCGAAGAAAGAAAATGAGCCTCTCCAGGGATAACCAAAGTTTTTCTCGAGACGGGAGGAGAGGGAGACGCCTTGTCTTCAGCGCATGGAACTCCTCGACTGCTAGACATTCCCTGACTTTCCCCGATACCCCATGACGAATCATACTGTCCACACTGGAGTCGTCTCCTCTCCTCACTCTCTTCATGCCATAGTGACGATGGCCGCACGTCGTCCCCGCCCGGTCCTCGTCGGCATCCGGAGCCCTTTCCTCCTCTACCAGATAGAGAATGATGCACCAACCCATATGTCTGGCTTTCCTCTGATAGAAGCGAAGTCCTTGTGTCCCCGCCCTCATCATAGCTAACTGCACGGCTAGCACTAGCTCGAGGGGAATGTCCATACTCGTCTTCGCGCCTAGGAGATCGAGGTGAAGGCAGAGAATGCAGCTGTTCTAACGACGAGGAGATCACTCCTCTATCAGAAGAGTGAGATGTAGATTTCGCTGCACTGCCTACCGATACCTCATGGAGTTCCCTCCACTGCGGCGCGCTGGAAGAAGAACTCTCATGATCAGCAACAGGGGAGAAACAAGACTGTTCGACGGTCGCATCTTCGGGGGGGGTAGGCTCTTCCTTCGCGCTAGAGCTTCCCCCTAGTGAAGTGAAAGAGATGAGCGGATTAGAGCTCCACAGGAAACTCATCTTCAACACGATAGAGAAAACTAAAGACCGAGGGATACCGGCGGGCCCGTGCGACTAAGAAATCTGAAGGACACAGGAAAAAACGGGTTTGCCAACTCCGCCGCCGGCCGCGGGGTCAAACTCCAGGTACGCAAATGGGATCTCAGACGACCCACCACTTATGACGTACCTGTTCATAACTATGCGCAGCTACAGGTAGACGTTTAACAGAAACCTGATACGGATGCAAGGAGGCGAGTGAGTAGTATACGGCAGGGGAGTAAGAGAAGTTTGGCCTAGCAAGGAACCCGAGAACAACAAAATATCCCGAAGGATCGGCAGAAAGAGGGTGGAGCTGACGAGCGAACAAGCCTGAGGCTTCCTGCTGGACGCACGACACAATCTGACGCGATGTCATATGTAGAGACAACGCAGAGAAGAGCGGTTCCGTCTCCATCCGAGCACAGTAAACAGGGCACGCGCAGGTGTTTCATCCATCTCCGTTGCCTTGACTTATAGCAGGAAACAACTGAAGCTCCTTCGCTCCGCAAGCCTAGCTGGACTACCACAGTACGGGCGTACAGCAACGGCAACGCTTCAAGGAGCTCGACCCAGCTTCGAAAAACTATAGAATGCAACAAGCGTCGGGAGATAACCATACCAGTTAGGACTAGAGGGCAACAAACGAAAAAGGAAAGAATGAGAAGTATCCGGAAAGCCAACGGGAAAGACGCATACGGAAGAGTACATAATGACCACGACGCAGGTGCTCATGCAATAAGACGAGGACGCCGCGCTGCCGGGCTGACAACTAGAGAACTCGCTTGTCCTTTTTCCACTCTTCAGCGACCCCATGAGACGGATCGGCCAAGAGCGAAGATAGACAAATGAACTCGAAAAGAGCAGAGAAAGCGCAAACCGTGCAAACTTCTCAAGAGACCTGCGCGGTCACGGTAGCGCTCCTCTCGACTTCGTCAGGAGGCCACCGCGCTGAAAAGAGACAGCGCAAGAATAGGCTGCACGCAGGCGTTGACACCACGAAGTCGCAGCCAACCAGAATAAACAATGGAATCCCGAGGGAGAGGAAGGAATACACCGTAACTGAAGACGGCTACACCTCTGAATGCAAGCCGTTGACCGTCGATGCCTGCGCTTGATGCCGTCTGCCATCGCTCTCCGGCAGAAGCAAACTACGTCAGTATACAGTTTGTAACCCCATATTACATCGCGAAGTGTCAAACACGAGCCTGGTGTGTCGTCCCTACTAGACTTCAGGTATATAGGGAGAACAACCGCAGCCGAGCGCAACGGAGAGTCCGCCTTCTCTCCGGCGCGCGCACGTACAGCTTCTGTCTGCCATGCATTTCTTCCTCGGGTAGAAAGAGAATACCTTGAAGTCCAAGCGGCGATATTGAAAGGTCTTAAGAGGTAAAAAAGCCGTTGAAGCGGACCTTGCTGCTACCGGTCAAGAGCACGTCAAGCCGGCGAGGTCCGGGCGTCTCTTAACATGCGACTTTTCGAACCACAGATTAGACCATTCAACTGACGTAGCCTGCCGCTGGAACTGCGAGTCGTGAGCCGTCTTCCCTTGCCCGTGAGCCGGTAGCCCTGAGACTTGAGGCTAACAGAGGCCATCCAAGGTCGGGGGTCGGCGCCTCTCGAAGAAGCGATATTTTTTGTGGACTTCGGCGTTCTTTGTCAAGAAGGCTTTTCTTTTGTAGCACATAGTATTCACAGTTGCCACGCACTGTCAGTGGAACAGCTGCAAGTTGTTTGCACCGATGCAGCGCCTGCGCCAGCGATGCCACCAGTACTCCTGCAGGAAAGGGATTGGACCGGCCTACGTCGCTGCGGTAACAGGGAGGAGGTAAGTGGACGGCGCTCCACTGCAGACCCTTTGTATGTTCTGCAGTCTCCGGAGCTTCACGGGCCAAGACGGGCTTGCGCGAGGACCGAAGCACCGCCGGTGTAACGGCCTCGCTGCGACTCTGCGCCGCCGCCTGTA
>NW_027157315.1:30341-30643 GCF_002600585.1 Cystoisospora suis
ACTCGTCCAGGCGTCTCATTAGCGACGCCTCGGCCATGATGGGGGAGTTTGAACAACAAGCGTTGACTCTGTTGGTCAAACAACCTCCGAAGGGCTTACAGCCTTGGAGTTGCGAAGGTTGCTCCGACTATGCCACTTTCCAAACGTTCTGCTTCGATTGTAGACGGTACCTCGGGCAATTTAGCAATTTGTCTGAGGGGGACCGCATACAGCAGGCCTCTCTCTTTCTGACCGGAGAGACCAGGATTTTCTACCGGTGTCTGGAAGAGACCGGGTCACTGGCGGAGCGCCCGAAGACCTTG
>NW_027157316.1:0-177 GCF_002600585.1 Cystoisospora suis
CCGCCCTCCCCCGTTCACCCCGTCTTCTCCATCGAAGACTCTAGTCGAGTGGATTTCTTTCTATTCTACGTCTTTCTTCTTTTTCCTCATGAGAAAAGAAAAAAGAGAAGATAAAAAGAAAGAGGGAAACTTCCCAAGGTCTCCTCTTGGTTTCCTTCTGTCGTTCCACCGCCCGAT
>NW_027157316.1:193-10781 GCF_002600585.1 Cystoisospora suis
AGAGGTTGAGTAACAACAGTCTCTAAAGGTTCTGTAAGAGAGGTTAGGAGAAAAAAGAAACGAGAAAGAGACAGAGAGAGAAAGTTCAAGAGGCGCGAGGACCAAGAAAAGGAGGAGAAAAAGAAGAAAGAGAACGGAAATTTCTCACATTCATGGAATACCTTTAGCGGAATGAAAGCTTCTTGTGAAAAAGAAGAAGGAGAAATAGAAGTCTCCTTCATAAGAAAGCGATGAAACACGCGGTGTATTGAGGCGTCAGTGTTGATAGACAACAGCCGATACATCGGGGAGCTAAAGCTCTCCGCCGAGATAGGACATCTAGAGAGAACTAGAGACAGGGAAAGAGAGAAAGATACCGAGAAGGACCTAGAGAGAGACAGAGAGAGTATGAGAGTGTTCAGTTGCCTTTCTCAAGCATCGCCCGTGTCTTCTCTTTGAGATTGCAGATTGATAGAAAGAAAGGAGAAGAGAGGAAGGAGAGATTGATCGACTCTATACAAACACAAGTCTCGTGGTCATGTGTTTTACTCTTTCCCTCGACAGAAAAGGATCTAAGAAGTCTAAGCTGAGAGTTTAGTAAAAGTGAAGAAAGACAGAATAGAACAGAAGCAGGAAGAAAATAGATCTAGAAACGCATGTTGGAAGCATTCCTTCAAGTCATAAAAAGGATGGGGAGGAGGAGAGAAGAAGTTAAGAAAGGAAAGAGAGAAGCACAACTCAATCAATGTGTTCAATGTCTTTCTTCGCACAGAGTAACAATACACTCTATCATACAGGCATATATTAGGTAGTCAGATAGATGGATAGATAGATAGGTACATGAGGGGTAAAGATAGATAGAGAGATAGAGAATTCGATAGATAGACAGATAGAGAGATAGATAGATAGAGTACGGGCCCAAGATTCCTTCGCTCACCTCTCGAGCTTTTTTTTGAACTCACACTAAGGGCTTGGTTCATCACGTCCATCATGGGGTGTATGTACACCGGAATGTGCAAACGATAACAATGTACGAGGAGGAAAAGGAGAAGATCCATCAAAACTGCCTGGGTGGGAGAGAAGATCACAGATAGAAACATAAGGAATTGTCCATCTGTCTTCTTCTCTCATTCTTTCTCCGAAGGAAAGTCAAGCAGGAATGTTGAACTCACTTCCGATGTATTGAAGAGACCGGACATGCGATTGTCTCATCAGAACTTCTTATCTTCCTTCTTTCTCTCCTCCTCGGAGGGGTGGTGTACGTACACCAGAAAGACTTTTTTTTTTTGCGTTTCCTCACTTTCACTATCTCCCACTCTAGTAGAGAAATGACGCTACCCTGTCAAAAGAACCTTATCCTCCTAAATAAACCCGATCAGTAGATCGACACAGATAGATTTGGATAGATAGGTAGATCAAAGATAGATTGATAGATAGATAAAGATCGATAGATCGATAGTGAATAGCTAGATAGTTTGATAGATAGATTGGTAGCTGGAGAGGTGGATAGGGTATCTATCCCTTTTCCTAGAGGACGAGTCTCTCGATCCTATCGTGACTATCTCTATCTCTCGAGTACAAGAGAACATCGACTTCCATTTCCTTCGTCTTCCCATATTGCCAGCCAATTCTCCTACTACGACCACTGCTCCTACTCCTCAACCTTCTTTTTCTCTCTTTCCTCTTCACCCTCCTTCTCTCTACCGACCAGCCAGAGACACAGCGGTCTCAGGCCCTTCCTTCATCTCTTTCTGAATGGAGGTGCAACAACGGTCTCTCTAGGACAGGCTAGCGGGTAGAATTCGCAGCGTGTCTCCCGCTCTCTCCCTTTATGTATCTCTCTTCCCATGTAGACGTCGATGACTCCTGATCTTTCTCCTTACGGATAGAAGGCTTGGCTCAGAAATCGAAAGAAAAGATATCGAAGACAGGAGAAGAAGAGATCCTTCATTCATCACAAAAAGAAAGAAAGAAAAGCTTAACTCTTTCATATCTGATAGTTGGCAGAGAGACATCTTTATCACTAAGGGGGACAGGGGGATGACTCTCATCTCCCAGCTTTGCAACAGGTGCTTTCCACGTCATATTAACCTCTACTGGCAACGACGAACTCCATTGAAGGGTGGGGCATGTATCTTTTAGGATATCTAACTTATCTCTCTATCTCTCTTTCTTTCTTGCTACGCTATACTCTCTCTTTGGAGAAAGAAAGAAAGAAGATAAACCAAAGACCCCTTCTCTTCTCTTTCTTTTAAGTTACCGAGGACAGACAGGGGATAGAACTGATCGCTTACTACTGGATAGACCTTAGCCAAGTATGTCTTATCATATTCCATACACCTGCCTCCTTGCCTTTTCTGCAAACTTGTAGGCACTTCTTTCTTTCTTTCTTTCTTTCATCTTGCTAGCTCTTTGAATGGATGTATCTATCTGTATATCTATCTATCTATGTATCTACCTGTGTATTCTTTCTGAGAGAGATTGAGAAGCTTCAGTCTCAAGACTTTCTCTCTCTTTTCTTCACTGGCATCACCATACACTCAAACACACCTTCTACTCAAAGAGTGCATGCAAAAAAGAAAAAGAGAGATAGATGGATTAGACTGTGACGATGAGAAAGAGAGGTGGATGATCATTTGGGTTCTGTCCATAGAAAGGAACTTCCAAAAGTGTAAAGAAGAAAGAGAAGAAGAGAAAGGAGCCATAAGAAAGATACAGAAATCCCTGGATAGATAGAAAGATAGATAAAAAGGAGATCGATCAAGTTGACAAAGGATCAACAATTTGCAAATAAGAAAAAGAAGAAAAGAACAGGAAAAACGAATGAAGATTTCATCTTCAAAGACTCCTCATGAAAGACCAAGAAGAAGAAGAAGAAAAAGAAGATGACCTTTATCTATATCTTCAAGAATCGTCTTGACTTACGTAAACCTTCCCCCCTTCGTCCTTCTCTCCCCCTGTTGCTACTGAAACTTTTTCTTTCTTCTTTTCTTTCTTGCTTCTCTTCTTCATTCACCTCTCTTGTTGTTGCAGAGAGAGCTCTCCTTCTTCAAATATCAACTTTTAGAAAGAAGAAGAAGAAGAGAACAAGAAGAAAAGAGAGAAGAGAGAGACGTCGCGAGCAGTCTCTTGATCTCTCTCTTTTTGTCTTGTTCTTTCTTTCTTTCTTTCTCTCTCTTACATGAGGGTGACGAGCATACGTTGAAGAAGCGAAAGGAAGAAAGGAAATCTCTTCCCCCAAGAAAAGCCATCTCGAGGAAGAAAAGTTAAGATTCATGAAAAGAAGAGAAGAAAGAATGATAGAAGACAGAAGATCGATCGAAACATGAAGATCCGGTCCAGCACACAAAGGGGAGAGAGATAGAATCGATACAAAGAAACAGACATGTAAAGAGCAAGAGAAGAAATCTTATCGTCCTTGTCTATCTCTCTTTTCTTTGGCTCTTTCTCTCCTCCTCTTCTGGATCTTCTTCTTCTTCATTCTGTTCTCTCTCTTTCTTCCATCACTAAATGCGATCTCTCAACGTCTTCTCCCTCCCTCTATCTATCTAGCTATCCTCTCTCTCTCTCTCGCAACTACTTCTACTCTTGCTACTTTCACGTCGATTAAAAAATCCCTCTGCGAAGAAGAAAGAACCGAGAAGAAACTTCAACTATCTTCATTCTATTCACTTCTCTCTTCTTCTTCTTCTGTCTTACGTGGAATAAGACCTCCAATGAAAATAGGAAGAAGAAGAAGAGGAACAGAAGAACGTTTCCCTCCTTTCAAACAGACACGTCCCGCAACCCAAGAAAAGATCAAAGCCTTGACATTTCTTCTTCTCCCTGTCCTCCCTCATCTTATCCCGAACAACCCCCCACACACCATACACATATACAAACAAATATTTAACAGATATAGATATATAGATATCTATATATGTAGATATATCCATATATATCTATTTCTGTATATCTATATATATCTATATCTATATATCTATGGAGGGTGTGAGGGGAGTAGGTATGAGTGGCCCTCTTTCTTTCTGGCGCTGTGTGTATGGAACTTTTCTTAGAGTTTGAGAGAGAGTAGCTTGTCGTCTCGAGAGAGCTTTTGACTTTTCTCTTTCTTTCTCTCTTTCGTAGGTGTTTGCATTCTTTCATTCACCCGTGACAGAAAACGTGAAGAAAGAGGGCAAAGAAAGATCTTCTTAGACGCGAGACCATATACGATAGCATAGACAAACATATATACATGCATATGAAACTGTAGGAAGATTCGCTCATACACCATATATGCATATGTATATGTATATATATGTATATGATGTAGATGCGTATGTATACATGTAGGGGTAGTAAGATCCAACCGAATGGAAGCATGTAAAGAAAGAAAAGATTCTTTGGTGGAAAGAAAGAAAGAAAGGAGAAACTTCAGAATGGCCACACATGGAATGACGCATGAGCCTGCTAGGCCTACTACCTTCAAGTTCTTGGGGTGTACATACACCTCAAAAATACTCTCTCTCATAGTGACTACTACAAGAACTCATGGTATTCGTTTTTCGCACTTCCTTGACTTACTCTTCAATCCATTCACGGCGGTGTACATCCATAGCTACCTAGATATATACACACAGATAAAACCGCATTAAGCTCTCTCTGTCTCTCCTTCTCCTTCTCCGCTTTTCTATTAAACAAGTGCAGATGATACAAGCATCTCTCTTCACACAAAAAGCAGCATACACATCTATATATGTAGACCTTCCTGTCTACAAGCACAGGTAGATACAGACGTGTCAGGGAGAAGGATCAGAAGCACTCTCTCTGACCACAGTTACATATATATATATGCACCCGCTATAGACAGGAATAGATAGACACGGGGAAAGAAAAAAAGAAAGAGTGACAAAGAAGGAAAGAATGAGAGAGAGAAAGAAACAAAAGAGTTTAGCTTCCCAATGAAAAAGAACTTCTCGTCCGTTCTTTTTCATGCGATAAATCCATAAGATAAACTTAGAGCCAAGAAGAACGACACACACATGTCTCCCTGTCTCCCTGTACCGTCAACTTTTCGTTCTTCCCTCTCTTTCTGCTTTTCTTTCTCCTAGAGAAATCGAAAGAAGAAAAGTCTTTCAAAAGAAGATTCATCTTCCCCGCTCCTGAGGAGATCTTCACCCCTCTAGCTTTACCTGCTACTCACACATACAGTTGATGCATGCATGCATGCATTTCCGGTGTATATACACTGGAAACACACTTTCTTTTTGGTACAAGAACAACAAGAAAAAAACTTGGAAAAGAGAGGAGGAGAGAGATTTTGCCTTCCTCTTCCTGCTTCTCTTTTCTTTTCTCTCGAGAAAAAAGAGGAACAGAAGAAGCTTTTCATCTCCCGCGTTTTCTTCTTCTTCTCTTCCCCTTTTTGAGGTGTAAGAGAGAGAGAATCGATCAAGAGGATTTCTACCTTCCCGAGCATTTGCAGATCGTCACTTCGGAAAGAACAAGAAAGAAAGATAAGATGAAACGACGAAGACCAGAGAAAGAAAGAAAGAAAGACTTTTTCTTTGAGAGAAGAACCCCGTACATACTAAAGAGATTTTATCTTCCTTTTCTCGCCTCTCTCTCTCTCTCTAGACCTTCCACTATTTGCTTGAAAGATTTGGCTCGATCTCTCCCTCTTTCTATCTCTTCTCTTCTTTCCTCTGTTTTCTGTATCTTCCTTCAGTTGAGCTCCCTCGATCTCCCCGGGTGTCTGTGTGTGTGAAGAAGGAGAAAAGTTCAAGAAGGCAACTCCTCTCCTCTTTCTTCTTCTTCTTCTCGACAGAAGAAAGCCTGTAAGTGAAGAAGGGATGAAAAGAGAGAAGATGTTGATCTTTTTTTTTTCACAGTCTTTCTCTTGTTCGATTTAAGGATTACAATTCTCTTCTTCGTCATCTTTCTCACTACCTCTTTCTCTTTCTTCATCTTCGCAAATCATGTTCTCCCACAGATCCTTATCTTCCTCTTCCTTGAAGAGACCCTCCGACACTGCTTGCTTTCCTTCTTCGTCTCTCTCTCCTTCTTCTTTCTCTTCTTCTCTCGCTTCTTCTTCTTCTTTCTCTTCCTCTTCTCTCTCTTCTTCTTGTTCGAGTTCTTCCGTCTCCGCTTCTTCTTCCTCTTCACTGAGTTCTTCTCTCTCGCCATCTTCTTCGTCTTCTTCCTTCTCTCTCTTCTCGACTTTTTGCCTTATCCTCTCCACCTCGCCTTCTTCTTTTTCGTCACTCCCTTCTCGGTCTCCCCTATGCGTCTGCAGCACTTCTTCCTCTTCTTCTTCTTCCTGTTTATCGTCTCCATGGTCTAACACTTGTTTTCTTTCCTTCACTTCTTTCTCTTCTTCTCCGTCGTTTTCTTCTCCTTCTTCTTTCCTTACATCTACTGTCTCTTCTTCATCCCCCCCGTCTGCTTCAACTTCTTCTTCTTCTTCGTCTTTTGTCTCTCCTCCTACAGACTTGAACTCATTCTCTTCTCTCTCTTCCTCTTCTTCTTCTCCTTCTCGCATGCACACTTCTTCGCGTTCTTCTTCATTCCTCTTCTTCTCTTCCTTCTCCTGCAACGCTTTAACTTGACAGGAGCTCTTCTCTTCCTCTGGGAGGTCGCTAGTACTTCCTTTCAAATCTCTGTGACGGACACTTGGCTTGATAGGGCAACTCTCGAGACTCTCTTCTCTTCTTGCCTTTTCATAGAAATCTTTTTCTTTCTTCTCTTCTTCTCTTTCCTCGTATAGACTGTCTTGTTCTTCTCTCTCCACTTCTTCTTTCACGTCCCTTTCATCCTTAAGACACAAGGCATATTTCTCGTCTTTCAGATGTCTCGGTATCTGTCTCAAATCTTCATCTTTGCTAGATCTTCTTTCTTGCCCTTCTCTCCAACTCTCTCCGATCTTTGATAGAGGGGGTGATAAACATAAGTCATTCTCTCTCTTCTTCTTCTTCGCGTTCTCTTCTTCTTCTTCTTCTCCCTTCTTAAGACAGACTTCCTTCATCTTCATCTCCTTTTCTCCAGATCTCACTTCTTCTTCTTCTTTCTCTCCTTCTTTTCCATCTGTCTTTCTCTCTTGTTCATTACCGTCGTCTTCTCTCCTTTCCTCCTCTTTCTCCCTTTCCGTCTCCTTCTCTATCCCCTTCTGGTCTCCTTTCCCTCCTTCTTCTTCCTCTTTCTCCCTTTCCTCTTTCTCTTCTACTTCTACTCCTTCTTCTCGTTCACGATCTTTCTTCTCTGTCTGTGTCTTTTCCTCTTCAACTTCCTTTTTGAACTTTAAGTAAATCACACTGACAGTTCGTATCGTATCCCCAGTCATCCCTCCCAGAGGCATTTTCATCAGCGTCATCCTAAGACTTCGATCGTTAGCTCGATTCGTTCCTTCTTTATGACTGCCCTCTTCTCCACCTGTATCTCTTCTTCTTTTTCTTTCCTCTTCCTCTTCTTCATCTTCTTTCTCTTCTCGTGCGTCTCTATCATCATTTCTTGCTCTTTCTTCTTCTTTTTCTTCCATTAGAAGACTCCCTGGGAGATCTTTCTTTTGCGATGAGGTGAGCGATGCCGCCAGCCTCCTATCACTTCCTTTATCATGATCTCCTTCATGGCTACGTTCTTCTTCTTCTCCTCTTCTTTCTCCTTTTACATCGCTGTTCTCTCTCTCTTCTTTACATGCATGCAGGGAGGAAGAAGAAGAAGAAGCGAATTCTCTCTCAGAAACCACTGAGAAAGTTGAAGAAGAGAGAGAGGAAAAGTAATTCAAGCTCACAGGGAGATTGGCCGAAGGATTAAAAGGAGACAGTTCGAAGACCCATGCTAAATCTTCATTCTTAAAAAACTTCTCAGGAGATGGATAGGCATAAAGATCATAGTCAAGTAGACAAGGCTCTAATTCTTCTTCTTCCGCTATAGAGGTTTTCCTTGATAAATGTATCGTATTTCTACTGTCTTCTGACGACAACAACCTTCGCCTCTTCTTCTGCTTTTCTTCTTCTTCTTCATCTTCTCCTTCTTCCTTCTCTCTTACATGCAAGAGGGCCGACGCCGGCACATGACTTTCTGTCCCTTTTTCTTCTTCTTCTTCTCCTCCTCCTCCTATGGATCTTGAAGATGTAGTATGAAGGAGGAGACCGCCTCTCTCTTCGCCTTCTTTTCTAGTTGAAAATGAGGAGGAAGAAGAAGAGAGAGAATGATCTATTTCACGTGAGAAAGGAGATTGTGTACGAGAACTTCCGAGAGTTGACGAAGACGGAGATTCTCCGTCTTCAGGGGTGGCGTAAAGACTTTCCTTCTCAGAGGTAGAAGAATGACACTGGGGGTCTTCTTTCTCGCTCTTCTTCATCTCTTCTTCTTTCTCTTGTTCTTCTCCTCGTCTTGCTTCTTCAGGAGGTGGTGCCGCCGTCTCACAATTCATGCACGAAAGAGAAGAAGAAGAAGGAGAAGGAGAAGAAGAAGAGCATAACAAGTGAGGTCTGCTGTGGTTTGCACGGAGCTTCGCTTGATCGAGAAGAAGAGAATCGATCTGTTTACGGACTTGAGCTATGGTGCCATTCCATGGAACAATTACCTATACAAAGAAAAGAAAGAAAGATAGATAGATAGAAAGATAGATAGACAGAGGAAAGAGAGAAACGGAAGATAAGAAGGAAGGGGCGACAGAGAGTAGGAGGAAGAGGGAAGAAGACTACGCGAAAGAAAGAGTGAGAGAAAGAAAGCGAGACAGAAAGAAAGAAAGAAAGAGAAAAGGCTTAGGCCCCTTACACTCAGCCTTCCGAGAGAGGGGAAAGATAGATGAGGGAAGCCTGAGTGTATGGGGTATAAGCCATACATAAGAGACATGCGTATGTATGTATCTATATGAATATCTATAGATATATAGATACGGATATCGTAGATATGTATATATACGTCGTGAGAGTGTTCACACTGTGTGTATGTATGTATGAAAGTATGAATATGTAGGTATATAGGAATGTATAGGAGAGAGATCTTGGGAAAGAGAGATAGCCTGTAGAGATAGAGAAGAGAGGGGAGTGTACAGCTTACGACCTACGTGAAAGCTTATCTCACTAGGGCGTCGTCCGTGCCTGCATGCGTCTACATGCAATTGGAAAATACATAGATCGAACTCTTCTTTTTCCTTCTTTGGACATAGACATCTTTGTAAAGGTGTACACGGAGAGACGTGAATTCATTAAGAGATTCTGTTTGTCTCCAAGAAGTTCTCCTTTTTGAATTTCGTTCTATGTATCTCCAGACATGAGGTTTTTATCCCTCTTTAGCCTATCTATCATTGACCTGTCTATCTGTACCAGGCTTTAAAAATGAGAAGCCACCGAGAAAAGAGAAGAAAAGAGAAGAAATCTCTATCACGCAGAACACGATGTATCAGTCTATTCATCCATCTCTCTTTAGCATGACACAAGAAGACAAAGAAAGAAAGAAAGAGTGAGAAAGAAAGAGTAGGAAAGAAAGAGCCCCACTCAATCCTTCACATCATCCTTCTTTCTCTTTTTTTCTTTCTTGCTTTACCTCTCCGATGATTTCCATCATCCTCCGCTCTCGGCCTCGTCCCCACTTCTTCAAGAGCCACCCTTCTTTTCCTCCTCCTCCTCCTCCTGTCGCGCCACTATTACTACTAGTAGTAGTGTTAGGGCTACTCTGCAGCCCTCCTGCTATCCGGGAAGTGACCTTCGACGAAGCCGGCAGCGGAGAAGAGAAATTTTCATCGAAAAAGAAGCTCGCAGATCTTTCGCAGTGAGATAGAGGAATGGGTTGTGAAGCGGAGAAAGAAGAAGGAGGAGAAGAAGAAGAAGAAAGAAGAGGAGAGGAAGGAGAAGTGGCAGGCGGAGACGAAGAAGAAGAAAGGAGTACATCTTGAGAGAACGAAGATGATGTGAGATGTAGAGGAGTTTTATCGAGGATATGACGCGCAGATATCGACAAAGAAGAAGAAGGCCGTTGTGTAGAATGGGTATCATGAAGAGGAGTTGACGCTCGAGAATCAGGGTGGAGAGAATGACGAGAAGAGAGAGGAGGAGAAGTTGGGGGGGAAGGCGAAGAAGCAAGAGGCGAAGCAGAAGTTGAATGAGGTAACGTAGAAGAAGAAGATTGGGTAGTGTGCTGAAGGAGAAGCAGACCTGGACTTGATGCCCGTGATATAGAAGAAGAAGAATCTCCTCCTCGGCCTGTCGCAGTGCCGCGGTGAGGGTGAGAAGGAGAAGATCTGGAGGAAAGAAAGAAAGAGAAAGAAAGAAAGAAAAGCAAGAAAGGAAGACGGAATTCAGTCACGAGCGACAGATGTATCTCTTCTCTAAGGGAAGAAAGAAAACGGGAATGATGACGACGTGATGTAAACAAAAAAAGAAAGCACGTGAAAGGAGAAAAATGGTGACGGAGTTAATGACTTTGGTANNCACGTGAAAGGAGAAAAATGGTGCATGCTCAGGTGTATGTACACCTAAGAGAGTAAAGCCTCGCCCGTCCCAACCCCCTTCTCCGTGTATGAATATGAAGAGTTTACGTACTTTTTGCAAATGATCTATATTTCTATCGCCGAAAACAAACAATGTGGAAACTATAAAAGAAAGGAAGAGATCCGTAAGTTGCTATGGAT